>NC_064614.1:485630168-485933198 GCF_023898315.1 Schistocerca nitens | reverse complement strand
TTCAGGCATCAGTAGCTGTGTTTGTGAACGCTCCTCATGCACGTGAAACAGTGCTGTGAAGAATACCAAATTCCTGGACTACACCGGGTCACACTTCGTCCTTCCGCATTCCTATGAGTCTTCCCCGTGAAAAGTCATTCAAATGTTATCTCCAGGCCTTGTTGTTACCATACCATCACAGCGCATCGTAATTTTTAGTTGATTGGCACACACTGTGTAGAGGGGCCACCCCTTTTGGCGCTATAGTCACGCCCACTTCACACATGTGATGCCCAGCTTTTTGTGCACGACTGGGAGACGTCTGGGAAGATGCCCCCACACTTTAATTCGTTTCCACAGAGTGTTAATATGTTATGTTACATTATCTGCTCGTACTTTTAGTTTTGCAGAGTAATGTAGACAATCTAGTTCGGTATACAGTGGGAATCACCTAAAACCTGCACTGCAAATATTGCGGAAATGGAAAGTACTGTTGATGTGCGATTTTCTCAGAATGGATTGGTAGTCAAGGGCTCGATATTTTCAGGCAATCAATAGATTGTAAGAAAGAAAGTGTACTTTTTGTGCGGACATACACTTTTTTAAATGGAATAATGCCTATTGACATTAACAAACTAAAAGTGTGGTAAATTAGAATGTCAATAGTGTTTGTTGTAGGATTCTAGTGCGAGCCATTCACGAGATACCGTATTTTGAAATGTTCCCACACCGACACTTGTATAATACCTGTGGTAAAGCACACTAAAGAGCAACACTAGTACATACATACAATAGTTATGTGGAGCCTGACGAGTAATGAGATAGCTGACCATTACAGGGTATGATCAAAACGCCTCCTGTCTGGAATGGAACGACTGCTACCCATGTGCTGACATTTCGGTGGGGATGTCCGAGCAGGCTACAGTAATATATCGCCGAGTGTAGATGGTATATTTTTATAGACAGAGTCTTTCAGCTTTTACCGCAGAAAAAATATACAGGCGACATATCTGGGGAGCGGGCTGCCCAAGGTACAGATCCTCTGCGTCCAATCCAATGATTTGGAAACAATTCGTGAAGACATGCCGTTGTACTTCGTGCACTATGGGCAGGACAGCCATCATGTTGGTACCACAGGTTCCTCGTAGTCTGCACAGGAATGTCTTTTAGCATCCGTGGAAGATGGTCTGTTAGGAGGCTGCGGTAGCCGTGCGCGTTCGGTGTTACGTCTATGAAAAACGAGCCTAGGAGATGGTGGTCCACTATCCCACACCACACATTTACACTCCATACACGCTGACATTCCATCTGAGGAAGCCCACTGGGATTGTCAGCAGACCAGTAGTGCATGTCTCGTCGATTTACCTGGCCATGACTGTAAATCTGTAAATGTGGCTTCATCACTAAACAAAGTACATAATATATCTAGCAACCTGTCTTAATGCCCAAGTACAGAAGTTAACACGATTCTCATAATCGTTTCCATGCAGCTCTTGATGGAGAGAGATGTGACAGGGACGGAACTATGTCGATGGAGAATGCATAGGACACTTGCCTGACTCATACCACTTCCTCGTGTGATTGCGTGGGAACTGAAGTGCAGATCAACTGGAACAGCAGAAAGAAGATTAATTTCCCTCTCTTCTGTTTCAATTGTTTCCTTCCATAACATTGTCTACGTGTTACACTACTACTTTCACGTAAGTGTTTGAAGAGGCTGATAAATAATTGCTGCCGGCCGCGGTGGTCTAGCGGTTCTGGCGCTGCAGTCCGGAACCGCGGGACTGCTACGGTCGCAGGTTCGAATCCTGCCTTGGGCATGGATGTGTGTGATGTCCTTAGGTTAGTTAGGTTTAAGTAGTTCTAAGTTCTAGGGGACTTATGACCTAAGATGTTGAGTCCCATAGTGCTCAGAGCCATTTGAACCATTTTGAAATAATTGCTGATGCGATTGACGTCTATTGAGTTATCTTGCTGCATACACCGTACAAAAACGAACTGCATCCTTCCAACACTCTCCATGCACAACGAGCAATGAGAGCGTGTCGACTTTTTCTGCACTGGTAAATCCCATCGTCCACTGACGACCTACTGTTTGGACTGTCACACACCAACTCACTAACAAGTCGTAATGCACTTAATGAACACACAAGTACACTGTGAGCAAACATAACGACATCGTACCTAGCAACTACACAGGTTGCGTGGCACAAACAAGTGTCAGTGTGGAAACTTTTCAAAATACTATACCATATATAGCTCCCACTAGAATCCTACAGCAAACACCACTGACATTCTAATTTACCCTGCTTTTAGTTTGTTAATATCAATAGGTATTATTCCCTTTTAAAACGTGTATGTTTGCACAAAAAGTACACTTCCTAAGCATTGTTAAAATCAGTTGACCGCATAACAATACAAGCCCCTGACTACCAGTCCATTTTGTCAAACCACACATCAGTAGCGCTTTCAATTTCCGCAATATTTGCGATGCAAGTTTTAGGTGATTAACACCTTATATAACAAATTTAAAGTGAATTAGTTTTATGTTACATCTCTTGACAATGTTTTTATCTCGTGTTTTAATTAAACCCTAATTGTATAGGTCATTTTATTACTAGGGCAAAGTTGTACCAAATGGGGACACTAATAGTTTTTTAATATAAAAACATTATTAACGAATGTATCACATTCCCTCTTGATCTATTAAGTAGTTACACTATTTATTATTTACATTGCAATTTGTGGAATTTGAGTTTTAATTTATCATGTATAACAACAATTTCAAAATATGTCAAATGTCCACATTTTATGCAACTAGCGAGGTAAAACGGGGTAAAACATATGAAACAATGTAAAAATTTTCGTTTTTCCAAAAGTTGCCATTTTATTGACAAAAAATATATGTGGTAGGCCTTGAATGACCCATTTGAAAAAGAAAAAAGTAGAATATGTTTTTATGAAGCATTACCAAGTCCACAATAGTCACACACAAAGGTTTCACCTTTGTCGTCTACATTTGAGCACGCTTCATGAGCCCAGCCACTGCATCCAGAACACTAGATCCACCCTTCCGTCCCTTTGGAATGTATGTAAAGTTCATTGCAGAAAATACATGTAGCATCACTTTCTTCATCATCCGATGATGATGTTATTTCTTCTTCTAATTTTCTCTTCTTTCCTTTAGAAGGTTTCGCTTTTTCATTAGTTGTGGGCTTAGTATTATTTTCTTTGATACTGTTGTTCTTACTTTTGTTTCTTTTTGGGATTTGTCTTCTGGACCAGATAACATCTTCCTTTGTTTATTCTTCTTTTCTTCTCTCTCGTTGATTTCAGCCTTTAATTCAATTTTATATGGTGAAGAAGTTACAATAGCTGCTTTTCCTCTTCTTTTGTCGTTAGCCTTCTTCTTCTTTCTTTCAGATTCTTGTGGCGTAGGCATGAGCATTTTAGGAGAAACATTGAAAGAGGAATTCAGAACAGACTGATATCCATATGTTGATGGTCGAGGATCAGTGGTTGTTGACGTAGGCCTAGGCGCACGCTCAGAAGAAACTGAAACTGAAGATGAAGACTTCACCATTGTTGCAGATACCAATGTTGAATCAGCTGTTGGCAAAGAAACCGTTGTATGCCTAGGCGTAGGTGGTGAATTCCCAGAATTTGGTGAAAAAACTAATGAAGTTGTAGATAGTTCTGGTCGAGTGCCTGTAGATGATCTGACATCAGAAGTTGAAATGGACGCTGCTGTACGGAGTCTCATGTTACATTTCTAAAGGCCTCTCTGTAGTCTCAGTTAGTACAAAAAGATGATCTGAGAAAATATTCCTGTTAAATGGTCATATTCATGATTTTTTGACCCCTTCAATGTAGTTTCTACACAAGCGGATCTACTGAAAGCAGCATTGAACAGTTTTCCGACTTGATATGTTGTCACAACACGGCCGGGATGGTTCACTAGCCACTTCCTGACTTTTTGCTCATACAAGGTTCTCAGAGGGGCCATAAATGTCACATCGAGTGGCTGCAACCTATGTGTGGTATGGGGAGAAAGCAAAGTAAAATGACGTGTTTCTCTCGTGCTAGGTTAATCAATTCTAGGCTCTTCATATGCCAGTTGTGTCCATCAAGAATCAATAGTAATGGCTTTCCACGCGTTGGATTTGAGAACTCGACAAACTTTTTGAAGCAGATTAAAAAAGAATCTTTATTAATCCACCCACTCTCGTGGTATACAGCAAAAGAACTAGGAGGAGCATCATCCATTAACAACGGGTTCTCCCTCTTCCTAGGGAAAACAAACATGACAGGCATGAAGTTGCTTGCCGCATTCTCAGCAGTTACTAGTACACCTCTCTCAGCTGAAGAAAGTGCACCGACTTGCTTCTTACCACGAAGGGCAAGTACTTTAGATGGCTTGTTTGGCACAGTCGTGATTCCTGTCTCATCGGCATTATAGATCTGATTTGGAGAGAACTTGTGTTCCTTAAGTAGAGACTCCAGTAAATCGAAGAATTTACCAACTGCATCTCGATTAAATCCATTGGCTCTTGCCATAGATTTAGGCTCTGGATTACGTAGATAAAGGTTTGGATGCCTTTGCAGAAAACCATGTAACCAATCTTTCCCTGCAAGCTGCTTTTCTTTATTAAAAGGATGATTAATATTGTTTGCCTCAGCCAGCTCGAATGCTAGTTTTCTTAAATTAGTTAGTGCGAGACCAAAAGGTCTTCACTCCAGAGTGAGTACATGTTGCATTAGCTAGTTTTCTTGATCTTTAGAAAATACAGTTTGGTATCTTCCAAGCTTTTTTTCAGCAGCTTTTTCTGACGATATGCTTTGTTCCAAAAATGTTCAAATGTGTGTGAAATCTTATGCGACTTAACTGCTAAGGTCATCAGTGCCTAAGCTTACACACTATTTAACCTAAATTATCCTAAGGATGAACACACACACCCATGCCCGAGGGAGGACTCGAACCTCCGCCGGGACCAGCCGCACAGTCCACGACCGCTCGGCTATATTTTGTTCCCTAGCTTGTTTTACCTTCCTCTCAAGGGTAGTCTGAGGAACGTTGAAGACCTTACAGGTTTTTCTACACCCCAACTCACCCTTTAAAACAGCCTGTATAGCGTTAGCCTCTCAGTCTTTCTCACATACTACCTCATCTTGATACCTGAAAAGAAAAAAGTATAAGATTTTATTACAATATTAATAATAAAATATTTTTATAAAACCTAAAGATATATTTTTGTAACAAGTGGGCCTGAAATAATATGAGAGTAATGAAAATAAACATTAATATATAACATTAGCCTACTAGTGTTAAAATACTTATGCGTTGTACATAACGGGGACACCCCCATTTTGTACAATCTCCTATGTCCCCATTTGACCCGAACGTACAGTGAATAACGAAATATGGCGTCTCTAAGGTAGGAATTCAGATAACCTCAATGTTAAAATGTTGGGATAATGTCTTAATACTACTTAATAGAAATAGTAACTTACTGTTGATCCTTCTATGTGTATTTTTGTATATCTGCACAACTGAAGACGTGAGAAAATCGTAAGAAAAACAGTGAAAAACTTTGAAACTTTGTACTGACGAAAGAGACGGTCTTCCGCGGCCACAAACCAACTCAAACTGCCGTTGCCATGCGGAGAGTCGCTAGTACCGTATTTTTCCGCTCGTAGCAGCACCAATCAAGCATACACACTGCCCCATTTTAACCGCCGTCCCAGTTTTGTACAACTCTCCCCTTCCATAATTTCGGTGTTATTGCTTACAGTAGGTATATTAAAATTTTGATGTGGGAAAACTTTGTGACGATACCATGGTTGTACAAGATGATAATTACACATCTGTTTTTTGACCTAATAATCTGCATGAAAATTGAATAATTCGCAGAAAGTTCCACAACAATGAAACATAAGTGAAAATAAAGTTGTTATAGAAGTAAAGGTATGAATAGGCAAAGCAGTAAATAAACACTTGCGAGTAAAATACGCGACCGTGTTACTGAATCCAGTACAGAAAGTATTGGCCACTCTGCCACG
This sequence comes from Schistocerca nitens, assembly GCF_023898315.1. Classification (NCBI taxonomy): domain Eukaryota; kingdom Metazoa; phylum Arthropoda; class Insecta; order Orthoptera; family Acrididae; genus Schistocerca; species Schistocerca nitens. The sequence continues at coordinate 485,927,159 of NC_064614.1, read as the reverse complement.
TTACAGAGCTCTTGTCCTGGCCAACACGATCTCCAAATATCTGAATCACCGGGACATCTGGCCACGAGCTGCCCAGTGCCTGGCACGCCACCACTCGTCAGCCACTACATTCCTGAACTTTGGCATAGAGTTGAAGCAGCATGAAATGATGCACCCGCACCTGTCACCCAAGCTCAGTTCAGCCCGATGCCCAGTCCAGTTACGGTGAAAGACGCTAAGCCCTTGTTGGTTTGTTCTCTTCAATTTCTTTCCATTTTTATCACTCACACGAAATGTCATCTTTGGGATCGGGACGATTAAGGACATGGGATAACTTGTGATCGGGAACTGAGAGATCTAACTTCATTCGCTCTGATTAAATTGGATATTGGCTCTGGTCACGTATCTATGTTTCCTACAGAGTGTGTGAGTGCCGCCGCTCTGCGAGGAGCAGTGAGCTTGAGAGAATAGCGTGTGGTCTGGCCAGAGAGTTCCTAGAAGGCGGCCGGTCAGTTACAATAGCGGTTGCCGACAGAAGCGACTCCTTGGGGAACGGCCGGGATATAGCGACCAGTGGCCTAGCAGAAGTTTGGAGCGAGCGGCTGGCGCCTCGCAAAATTGTCTTACTGCTGAGTACGGCTTACTGGTCGTTGTCTGGGCGTCAGGCATGTGCACTGTGAGGGTGGCGTTCTCAGAACGTGATCTGTGACACCGTGGGGTGTCCGACAGACAGGCGCTACACGTAACCACCTTTTTTCAGTTCTCGGGCGCAGTTTCTCACACCTCTGTCCTCCCGTGCGCGGCAAAAAGGGAGCGATATGACTGGAGGACGGGAGATGGTTCATGCTGACATCAAAGAGGGCCACTCAAATTTGGGGACAAGACTTTCCATTGAAGCTGGATTTTGGGTGGTGTTTTTAGAGGTGTTGTGCGCGGCCTATGGTATGAAAATGACGAGAATGTGATTCCGCGCACATCCACGATTGAAAGCGTTGGGGCGTGGGGAAGCCGAGGAGCGCTAATTTGCTAGAGTTGGTGCCCTGAGGAGAGTTTTTGGGGAGTTTCATCTGGGGCGCCAGAGAGACAGAGGTCGTGGCGTCTCTGGTGCACCGCCTGAGATAGAATATTTCATCGTGGAGTAGAAGACCAAATTCTTGGTCGACATAGGAGTGATTACTGTCACAGTAGCCTGAATAAGTTTCGCAGGTCCCATTCGTAACTGTCAGTCGTTATAAGTCCTTCTCCGAATCCGTGACTTTACGGGAAGTTATCCGCGGTTGCAGCTCGTAACGGAGGTCGACAATCCTGTTTGGAGAATGCAGAGCAACCCAGTACAGAGAGCTGTCTACCTAAGACCTGACTTCAAAGTTTGGTAAAGTATTCGCAGCACTGGCAAAGTATGGAATCGTTTATTCATGTTGACGCTCTCAGCTATAAACACCATCACACTGTGATCATACCAGGGATTTTCACACGTCCGAAACTATAGGTGAGTAATTTTACTTGATCACTTTTGCGCAGCGTAGTCGAGTTTTTAATCTATTTGAAATTCCATCCTGCTCACAATACGAGTAGAATATAGGGAACGGTAGTTTCATAGCAGGTCCCCATTTAACTCTACCAACAGCTCATTCCAAATAGCTCTTTTTTGTCGATTACATTATAGTATAATGACGTTGTATATTGAATTATTTCTGTGTCCTAGGATAATAAATACACTACTGGCCATTAAAATTGCTCCACCACGAAGATGACCTGCTAAAGACGCGAAATTTAACCGACAGGAAGAAGATGCTGTGATATGCAAATGATTAGCTTTACAGAGCATTCACACAAGGTTGGCGACGGTGGCGACACCTACAACGTGCTAACGTGAAGAAAGTTTCCAACCGATTTCTCATAGACAAACAGCAGTTGACCGGCGTTGCCTGGTGAAACGTTGTTGTGATGCCTCGTGTAAGGAGGAGAAATGCGTACCATCACGTTTCCGACTTCGATAAAGGTCGGATTGTAGCCTATCGCGATTGCAGTTTATCGTATCGCGACATTGGTGCTCGCGTTGGTCGAGATCCAATGACTGTTAGCAGAATATGGAATCGGTGGGTTCAGGAGGGTAATACGGAACGCCGTGCTGGATCCCAACAGCCTCGTACCACTAGCAGTCGAGATGACAGGCATCTTATATATAATATAATATATTTATCCAATGAATACCCGTTTGTCATCTGCATTTCTTCTTGGTGTAGCAATTTTAATGGCCAGTAGTGTATGACAGTGATACCCAATCTGATAATGATTTCAGAAGTTAAAATACCATGTTTAGTATCCTGCCCGTGTGCCATATATTTTTGGAGGATATTAATTAATCAAATTATCATAAAAATAAATTATGGCGCAGATGTAAGCTGTTGAACTATCCTCTCGAGAGCCCAAAAAGTTTCTTGTAGTGTTAATTATTATCCATTGCCTGATAAGAAAAGTGGATCACAGGGGAGAGGGATTAGAGTGTACTTATCTTTCTTATGCAAATTTATATGAACGTACCACCGGCACCTCGCAAGAGTTATTGTTGCTGACAGAGACAGCAGCCATGTATACTAAATTCCGCAGCCCGAATACCACCAAAGAATCTGATCATGTATTCTTTCTACATTAACTAAAATTCGTCTTCTTGCTGTTGTACTTTTAATCGCTAGCTGTGTACTCTAGATGACGATACGCGTACTTGAGGTCTTTTGTGAACACAGTGATGTATGGTTGGAGGGAAGATCAGCGGCCTCGCCACGGCGGCTGCAGCGTGACAGAAGGGAGCTACCAGTTTCCAAGCTGGATTACTAACGAAGACCAGCCACACAGCGTAATCCCGCTTCCTGGGCTACGGGTACGTCATCGCGTCGTTGGTTATAAATACATTATAGGTTTGCGCAGATTTCCAGTAGTAGGAAATGGCCTGCACTAATGACGGATGGCACTGCGAAGCGGCAGGACACACAACTCTCAAGGGCGATGCTACGCTGATGAGCCCAACGTCATGACATCTACCACCGAGAGACTGAATGCACTCCTGTTGACGCTGCGGCCACGTGACGCAGTAATGAAAGTGTGTGAATGGAGAAGAGGCGAATAGAGAATCATTCTAGCCCCGATTGTTTTGTCAGAATAGCGCTTGCATTCTACGTCCTACGTCCTTGAATGTGTACCAATCTCTGTCCTCCCCTACAATTTGTACTCTCTACAGCTCCCTCTAGTACCATGGAAGTTATTACCTGAAACATTAGCAAACGTCCTATCATCTTGTCTCTTCTTCTCGTTGGTGTAGTCCATATGTAATTTTATTGGCTGATTCTGCGGAGAACTTCCTCATTCCTTACCCCATCAAGCCGCTCAATTTTTAACATACTTCGGTAGTACTGAATCTCAAACGCTTCGATTCTCTTCTGTTCCGGTTTTCGTACTGCCCATGATTCACTACCGACAACGCAGTGCTCGAAACATATATTCTCATAAATTTCTCCCTCAGATTAAGGCTTGTGTCTGATGCTAGTAGACTTCTATTGGCCAGGAACGCATTTTTTACCTGTGCTAGTCTGCTTTTTGTGTCCTCCTGACTTCTTCCGTCATGGTTTATTGTGCTTCCAACAAAGCATAATTCCAAACTTTGTTTACTTCCCAATCACCAATGTTGACGTTAAGTTTCTGACTATTATCGTTTCTGTTACTTCTCGTTACTTTTTGCCTTTTTCCAGTTTACTATCAATTCGTACTCTGCACACGCTACACCGCTCATTCCATTCAGCAGATCGTGCAATTCTTCTTCACTTTCACTGAGGATAGCTACGTCATCAGTGAATCTTATCGTTGATATCCTTTCACCTCGAATTTTAGTTCCACTCTTGAACCTTCCTTTTATTTCCATCGTTGCTTATATGGATTGAACAGTATGGGAGAAAGACTACATCCTTGCCTCACACCCTTTTTAATCCGAGCACTTCGTTTTGTCTTCCGCTCTTAGTATTCCCTCTAGTCTCTTGTACATGTTGTATATTATCCGTGTCTCCCTATAGCTTAACCCTATTTTTCTCAGAATCTGATCATCTTGCAGCATTTTAGATTGTCGAACACACTTTCTAGGTCGACAGATCCTATAAGCTGTCTTGACTTTTCTTCAATTTTGCTTCCATTATGAGCTGCAACGTCAGAAGTGCCTCTCTGATACCTTTACCTATCATGAACGCAAACTTATCATCATCTAACAGATCTTCAATTTTATTTTCCGTTCTTCTCTACATTATACGTGTCAACAGCTTGGAAGCGTGAGATTTAAAGCTGATTGTGTGTTAATTCTCGCACTTGTCAGCTCTTTCTATCTTTCGAATTGTGAGGATTCTATTTTTCCAGAAGAGTGATGGTACGCCGCTAGTCTCATAGATTTTACACACCAGCTTCAATAATCACTTAATTGCCACTTACCCAAATGATTTTAGAAATTCCGATGGAATGTTAGCCATCTCATCTGCCTTATTTGATCTCAAGGCTTCCAGAGCACTGTTAATTCTGACTAAAACTAGAAAATGCGGAAAGTAATTTCACATGCCTTTTTCATTCAACTATCGGAGCGTGGAATGTCAGATCCCTTAATCGGGCCGGTAGGTCAGAAAATTCAAAAAGGGACATGGATAGGTTAAAGTTAGATATGGTGCGAATTAGTCAAGTTCGATGGCAGGAGGAACAAGACTTTTAGTCAGGTGAACACAGGGTTATAAATACAAAATCAAATAGGGGGTAATGCAAGAGTAGGTTTAATAATGAATTTAAAATATAGGATTGCGGGTAAGTCACTACAAACAGCATGGTGAACGCATTATTGTGGCCAAGATAGACACGAAGCCCATGCCTACTACAGTAGTACAAGTTTATATGCCAACTAGGTCTGCATATGATGAAGAAATGACGAAATGTATGATGAGAAAAAAAGAAAATATTCAGGTAGTGAAGGGAGACGAAAATTTAATAGTCATGGGTGACTGAAATTCGAGAGTAGGAAAAGCGAGAGAAGGAAACATAGTAGGTGAATATGGGTTGGGGGTAAGAAATGAAAGAGGAAGCCGTCTGGTAGAATTTTGCACAGAGCATAACTTAATCATAGCTAACACTTGGTTCAAGAATCATAAAAGAAGGTTGTATACATGGAAGAATCCTGGAGATACTAGAAGGTATCAGATAGATTATGTAATGGTAAGACAGAGATTTGGGAACGAGGTTTTAAATTGTAAGACGTCCAGGGGCAGATGTGGACTCTGACCACAATCTATTGGTTATGAACTGTAGATTAAAACTGAAGAAACTGCAAAAAGGTGGGAATTTAAGGAGATGGGACCTGGAAAAACTGACTAAACCAGAGGTTGTACAGAGTTTCAGGGAGCCCATACGGGAACAATTGACAAGAATGGGGGAAAGAAATACAGTAGAAGAAGAATGGGTAGCTTTGAGAGTTGAAGTAGTGAAGGCAGCAGAGGATCAAGTAGGTAAAAAGACAAGGGCTAGTAGAAATCCTTGGGTAACAGAGGAAATATTGAATTTAATTGATGAAAGGAGAAAATATAAAAATGCAGTATGTAAATGAAGCAGGCAAAAAGGAATACAAACGTCTCAAAAACGAAATCGACAGGAAGTGCAAAATGGCTAGAGGATAAATGTAAGGATGTAGACGCTTATCTCACTAGGGGCAAGATAGATACTGCCTACAGGAAAATTAAAGAGACCTTTGGAGAAAAGAGAGCCACTTGTATGAATATCAAGAGCTCAGATGGAAACCCAGTTCTAAGCAAAGAAGGGAAGGCAGAAAGGTGGAAGGAGTATATCGAGGGTTTATACAAGGGCGATGTGCTTGAGGACAATATTATGGAAATGGAAGAGGATGTAGATGAAGACGAAATGGGAGATAAGATACTGCGTGAAGAGTTTGACAGAGCACTGAAAGACCTGAGTCGAAACAAGGCCCCAGGAGTAGACAACATTCCATTAGAACTACTGACGGCCTTGGGAGAGCCAGTCCTGACAAAACTGTACCATCTGGTGGGCAAAATGTATGAGACAGGCGAAATACCCTCAGACTTCAAGAAGAATATAATAATTCCAATCCCAAAGAAAGCAGGTGTTGACAGATGTGAAAATTAGCGAACTATCAGTTTAATAAGTCACAGCTGCAAAATACTAACGCGAATTCTTTACAGACGAATGGAAAAACTGGTAGAAGCCAACCTCGGGGAAGATCAGTTTGGATTCCGTAGAAATGTTGGAACACGTGAGGCAATACTGACCCTACGACTTATCTTAGAAGAAAGATGAAGGAAAGGCAAACCTACGTTTCTAGCATTTGTAGACTTAGAGGAAGCTTTTGACAACGTTAACTGGAATATTCTCTTTCAAATTCTAAAGGTGGCAGGGGTAAAATACAGGGAGCGAAAGGCTATTTACAATTTGTACAGAAACCAGATGGCAGTTATAAGAGTCGAGGGGCATGAAAGGGAAGCAGTGGTTGGGAAGGGAGTGAGACAGGGTTGTAGCCTCTCCCCGATGCTATTCAATATGTATATTGAGCAAGCAGTAAAGGAAACAAAAGAAAAGTTCGGAGTAGGTATTAAAATCCATGGAGAAGAAATAAAAACTTTGAGGTTCGCCGATTACATTGTAATTCTGTCAGAGATAGCAAATGACTTGGAAGAGCAGTTGAACGGAATGGACAGTGTCTTGAAAGGAGTGATACGTCCCGTTAAAAAATTAATGAATTACTGTGCTGATAAACCTCTTACATTATTTGATTTTCAAACAGCTGAGCAGAACTGAACGTACTCAGACATTTCAGTCTTTACGTATTCTGATCAACACTAAACTGACACACAATATTTTTAGCGCGAAGCAATCTGACTTTCAATAATCCCTACAAAAGAATGGCCGTGACTAACATTAACCTATACTTTGCACAAATCACTTACCTCACAAAAATCTTCGTTACTCGAACTACTGCAATACAGCGAGCGCCACTACTGCCAGCTAAATAAAAGATTCAAACTACTGAAGGCACTAACTACTGATAGGCATAGTTAGCAAATGAAAGATTTTGGTAGAGAACAAACAATGTATTTACCTTAATAGTGTTCAATAGTCATAATATACACTCCTGGAAATTGAAATAAGAACACCGTGAATTCATTGTCCCAGGAAGGGGAAACTTTATTGACACATTCCTGGGGTCAGATACATCACATGATCACACTGACAGAACCACAGGCAACAGAGCATGCACAATGTCGGCACTAGTACAGTGTATATCCACCTTTCGCAGCAATGCAGGCTGCTATTCTCCCATGGAGACGATCGTAGAGATGCTGGATGTAGTCCTGTGGAACGGCTTGCCATGCCATTTCCACCTGGCGCCTCAGTTGGACCAGCGTTCGTGCTGGACGTGCAGACCGCGTGAGACGACGCTTCATCCAGTCCCAAACATGCTCAATGGGGGACAGATCCGGAGATCTTGCTGGCCAGGGTAGTTGACTTACACCTTCTAGAGCACGTTGGGTGGCACGGGATACATGCGGACGTGCATTGTCCTGTTGGAACAGCAAGTTCCCTTGCCGGTCTAGGAATGGTAGAACGATGGGTTCGATGACGGTTTGGATGTACCGTGCACTATTCAGTGTCCCCTCGACGATCACCAGTGGTGTACGGCCAGTGTAGGAGATCGCTCCCCACACCATGATGCCGGGTGTTGGCCCTGTGTGCCTCGGTCGTATGCAGTCCTGATTGTGGCGCTCACCTGCACGGCGCCAAACACGCATACGACCATCATTGGCACCAAGGCAGAAGCGACTCTCATCGCTGAAGACGACACGTCTCCATTCGTCCCTCCATTCACGCCTGTCGCGACACCACTGGAGGCGGGCTGCACGATGTTGGGGCGTGAGCGGAAGACGGCCTAACGGTGTGCGGGACCGTAGCCCAGCTTCATGGAGACGGTTGCGAATGGTCCTCGCCGATACCCCAGGAGCAACAGTGTCCCTAATTTGCTGGGAAGTGGCGGTGCGGTCCCCTACGGCACTGCGTAGGATCCTACGGTCTTGGCGTGCATCCGTGCGTCGCTGCGGTCCGGTCCCAGGTCGACGGGCACGTGCACCTTCCGCCGACCACTGGCGACAACATCGATGTACTGTGGAGACCTCACGCCCCACGTGTTGAGCAATTCGGCGGTACGTCCACCCGGCCTCCCGCATGCCCACTATACGCCCTCGCTCAAAGTCCGTCAACTGCACATACGGTTCATGTCCACGCTGTCGCGGCATGCTACCAGTGTTAAAGACTGCGATGGAGCTCCGTATGCCACGGCAAACTGGCTGACACTGACGGCGGCGGTGCACAAATGCTGCGCAGCTAGCGCCATTCGACGGCCAACACCGCGGTTCCTGGTGTGTCCGCTGTGCCGTGCGTGTGATCATTGCTTGTACAGCCCTCTTGCAGTGTCCGGAGCAAGTATGGTGTGTCTGACACACCGGTGTCAATGTGTTCTTTTTTCCATTTCCAGGAGTGTATATATAGCAGTTCATGACATCCAGTCTTGCAAATTTACTGTCTCTGATGGACACACGTCCAGATCATCCGCTCTCAAAACTCCGCCATATCTCTCCCCACATCCACCACTGCTGGCGGCTCACCTCCAACTGCGCAACGCTACGCGCTATTAACAGCCAACTGCCCAACACTACAATAGCAAACAGCAATGGAAATCAGCCACAGACTGCACACAGCACAGCCAGTGATTTTCATAAATCTACATCTACATCTACATTTATACTCCGCAAGCCACCCAACGGTGTGTGGCGGAGGGCACTTTACGTGCCACTGTCATTACCTCCCTTTTCTGTTCCAGTCGCGTGTGGTTCGCGGGAGGAACGACTGTCTGAAAGCCTCCGTGCGCGCTCGAATCTCTCTAATTTTACATTCGTGATCTCCTCGGGAGGTGGAAGTAGGGGGAAGCAATATATTCGATTCCTCATCCAGAAACGCACCCTCTCGAAACCTGGCGAGCAAGCTACACCGCGATGCAGAGCGCCTCTCTTGCAGAGTCTGCCACTTTAGTTTGCTAAACATCTCTGTAACGCTATCACGGTTACCAAATAACCCTGTGACGAAACGCGCCGCTCTTCTTTGGATCTTCTCTATCTCCTCCGTCAACCCGATCTGGTACGGATCCCACACTGTTGAGCAATACTCAAGTATAGGTCGAACGAGTGTTTTGTAAGCCACCTCCTTTGTTGATGGACTACATTTTCTAAGGACTCTCCCAATGAATCTCAACGTGGTACCCGCCTTACCAACAACTAATTTTATATGATCATTCCACTTCAAATCGTTCCGCACGCATACTCCCAGATATTTTACAGAAGTAACTGCTACCAGTGTTTGTCCCGCTATCATATAATCAACAATAAAGGATCCTTCTTTCTATATATTCACAGTACATTACATTTGTCTATGTTAAGGGTCAGTTGCCACTCCCTGCACCAAATGCCTATCCGCTGCAGATCTTCCTGCATTTCGCTACAATTTTCTAATGCTGCAACTTCTCTGTATACTACAGCATCATCCGCGAAAAGCCGCATGGACATTCCGACACTATCTACTAGGTCATTTATATATATTGTGAAAAGCAATGGTCCCATAACACTCCCCTGTGGCACGCCAGAGGTTTCTTTAACGTCTGTAGACGTCTCTCCGTTGATAACAACATGCTGTGTTCTGTTTGCTAAAAACTCTTCAATCCAGCCACACAGCTGGTCTGATATTCCGTAGGCTCTTACTCTGCCTATCAGGCGACAGTGCGGAACCGTATCGAACGCCTTCCGGAAGTCAAGGAAAATAGCATCTACCTGGGAGCCTGTATCTAATATTTTCTGGGCCTCATGAACAAATAAAGCGAGTTGGGTCTCACACGATCGCTATTTCCGGAATCCAAGTTGATTCCTACAGAGTAGATTCTGGGTTTCCAAAAACGACATGATACTCGAGTAAAAAACATGTTCTAAAATTCTACAGACCGCTATGTGGCGTTGCCAATATAAAAACCTAAACAGCCTACTTACAGGAGGATATAAGATGAACATCAACAAAAGCAAAACGAGGTCAATGGAATGTAGTCGATTTAAGTCGGATGATCCTCAGGGAATTAGATTAGGAAATGAGACACTTAAAGTGGTAAAGGAGTTTTGCTATTTGGGGAGCAAAATAACTGTCGAAGTAGGAAGAATATAAAATATAGTCTGGCTACAGCAATGAAAGCGTTTCTGAGGAAGAGAAATGTGTTAACATCGACTATAGATTTAAGTGTCAGGAAGTCTTTTCTGAAAATATTTGTATGGAGTGTAGCCATGTATGGAAGTGAAACATGGACGATAACTAGTTTAGACAAAAAGAGAGGAGAAGCTTTCGAAATGTGGTGCTATAGAAGAATGCTGAAGATTAGATAGGTAGATCACGTGTCTAATGGGGAGGTACTGAATAGAATTGGGGAGAATGGGAGACCAAGAGATGAATACACTAAGCAGATTCAGAAGGATGTAGGTTGCAGTATGTACTGGGAGATGAAGAAGCTTGCACAGGATAGAGCAGCATGGAGAGCTGCATCAAACCAGTCTCTGGACTGAAGACCGCAACAACAACTCATCGACAATAGCTCATCGAAACACAGTCTTTCGAAATTCTTTCACCAAAGAAGACGAAGTAAATATGCCAGAATTCCAATCAAGAACAGTTGCCAGCATGTGTAACTTAGAAGTGGATATCTTGGGAGCAGTGAAGCAACTGAAATCACTTAATAAAAGCAATTCTTTTGATCCAGACTGTATACCAATTAGGTTCCTTTCAGAGTATGCTGATGCAATAGCCCCATACATAACAATCATACACAAGACTTGAAAGTTGCTCAGGTCACACCATTATTCAAGAAAGATAACAGGAATAATTCACTAAATTACAGGCTTATATCATTAACGTCGATATGCAACTGGATTCTGGAACATACGAGTGTATTGTGTTCGAACATAATGAATTACCTCGAAGAGAACCGTCTATGGACACACAGTTAACACGTATTTAGAAAACATCGTTTCTGTGAAACACAACTAGCTCTTTACACACGCGAAGTTTTGAGTGCTATTAACAAATGATTTCAAATTGATCCCGTATTTCTGGATTTCCAAAAGGCTGTTGACATTGTACCACAAAAGCGGCTTGTAGTGAAATTGGTTGCTTATGGCATATCGTCTCAGTTATGCGACTGAATTCGCGATTCCTTGTCGGAGGGGAAAGCATCGTCTAAAACAGAAATGATTTATGGTGTTCCACAAGGTAGTGTTATAGGCCTTATGCTGTTCCTTACCTATACAGATGCTTTAGGACACAATATGAGCAGCCGTCTTAGGTTGTCTGCAGATGATGCTGTCGTTTATCGTCTAGTAAAGTCATCAGGAGATCAAAACAAATTGCAAAACGATTTAGAAAAGATATCTGTACGGTGTGAAAATTGGCAGTTGATCCTAAATAATGAAAAGTGTGAGGTTATCCCAACGAGTGCTAAAAGGAATCCGCTTAACTTGGGTTACACGGTAAACCAGTGTAATCTAAAAGCCGTAAATTCAACTAAATATATAGAAATTACAATTAACGAACAATTTAAATTGGGAAGAACACATAGAAAATATTTTGGGGAAGGCAAACCAAAGACTGCATTTTATTGGCAGAACACTTAGAAAGTGCAATAGATCTACTAAAGAGATTGCTTACACTACGCTTGTCCGTCCCCTTTTGGAGTACTGTTTGTTGCACGGTCTGGTATGCTTACCAGATAGGGTTAACGGAGTACGCTGACGAAGTTCAAAGAAGAGCAGCACGTTTTGTATTATTGCGAAATAGGGAAGAGGGTGCCAAGGACATGATGCAGGATTTGGGATGGACAGCTTTAAAACGAAAGGTTCTTTCGTTGCGGCAAAATCTTCTCACGAAATTTCAGTCATCAACTTTCTCTTCAGAATGTGAGAATATTTTGTTGACATCGACCTATATAGGGAGAAACGATTATCATAATACAATAAGCGAAATCAGAGCTCGCACGGAAAGATATAGGTATTCGTTTCTCTGCACACTGTACGAAAGTGGAATAATAGAGAATTATTGTGAAGGTGGATCTATGAACTCTCTGTCAGGTACTTAAGTGTTATTTGCAGAGTATCCATGTAGATGTAGATGTAAAATTTGAGGTTGATCAGAAGGAGGTAACGCTGCAGATTCCTCGGACAATGTTTTTATTTAAAATGACAGTGACTGGACGTACTGTGTTCTTTCTATGTTTATTTCGTTTAATTTAACATGGTGATAGGGTGACGTGTTTGCTGGATAATTTTTGTGTGCATGGGAAAGCACAGTACTTTGGATTTGATTTGAGACAAACTGGGCAGAGAGCTCTGCGAAAAGAGCTGTCCTTCACCATCAGCATAGCCTGGAGCTTCGGCAGCCTTTGTGGAGGTTGGGGGTTACGGGCGAGCCAGCCAGTGGCTAGCTATTTTGTATTTACAACCTGAGCTCAGCCCAACGGTCGAACTGTGGCGAACCGCAAATCTAGCAGCAGGATATCATCGCTCCCTCGTGTTCTAGTGACAGCATTTTGTAGGTAACATTGTGCGTTCTCTGAAGGAAACAGTATTTGCAGAAAAAAATTGCCTAGTCTCGTCAGCTGCCATACAGATTCAGAGGACCTCTGATGCGAGGTTAGTGCTAGGCAGAAAAACGCACCATTGGCCAATTAGTCAGTGACGTTACAGACACAGAGCATTTTTTTATTTTTTTTAAAGTGGGAAGGCGTTTTCAAGTGGCTGGCGTTGTGCCACGTCAGGTTGTCCTGGAAGGATCCATTTAATAATGTGGATGCATTTTTCACTATTGGATAGTATCAAGTGTTTGGCAGGAAACGATAGCAAGGCATAAGATTCAATAAACATTAGTAGAGACGTTGATTATGCACGTAGGAGAGCAGATCGGAAAGCACGTGGATCTGTATACTCGTAATGCATATCAGCCACATATATTGGGGATAGAGATCGGCTCGCATACTAGGAGACTTCGCTAATTAGAATTTATGTGTATAGCGTTTATAAACCATTCCACAATCTTTCATAATTTGTTCGACATGAATGTTTATTGAATAAATGAACGTGATAACTGGAAGACTGTGTCTATTAGACACCTTGGATTCATATTAAAATATTCTATGTGTAAATCTCCACTTTAGGATCTACAGCTACGACCTTAAAAATCGAATTATCCGTTAAAATTGTGTACATTAAAAATGTATGGCTTAGATTTTAAAGGCCTGGTAACCTCACCATTAGTTTTCCGAGTCTGAGTAAATTTTCGAAGCAGTGGGTTTCACAAATGGATCACCTATGTCTTCCAAATCGATTCAAATTTCTAATTCTATCACGTCGTCGGAGAAGTTTTCCCCTTTATAGACGCTTTCATTGTACTCTTTACACCTGTCCTCTCTCTCTCCTCTGCATTTAACAGCGGAATACCCTTGCACCCTGGCGTTTAGTTTCACCTAAGGTTATTTTGACTTTTTCTGACAAGCATTTCCTTCTCGATGTTTCCACATTTTCCGTGAAACCATTCCGCTCTCCACTTCCTATTTATTTCAATCCTAAGTGATTTATATTGCTGTATTCTTGACTTTCTCTGGACGGTTTAATATGTCCATCTTCTGTCGATCGGTTGAAGTATTTTTTCTTTTAGCCAAAGTTTCTTTGGAATTATCTTTGTTGTACATATTTTTGACTGCCCAACATCTCTGAATGCCATTTTTAGTTATGTCCACTCCTCTGCAACTGAACTGCCTACTTTAGTATTCCTTATCCAGTATGCGCGCTCTGGAATTCAAGATATGGTTTCGCATTCTGCATGACCATGGTGTAATCCAGCTGTAATCTTCCCATTTCTTCGGGTCTTCCGCAAGAATACTTCCTCCTTTTCTGATTCTTGAACAGCATATTCCGAAATTTATTGCAGAACTCAATTACTCTTTCATCTCTCTCATTATTACTCCCAAGAACATATTCTCACGTAACAATTTCTTCAGCTCCTTTCCCTACAGCCACATTCCAGTCCCACTTGATTACTAGATTTCCATCTCTCTTTACATACTGAATTCCCCGTTCAATATCCTCATATACTTTCTCTATTGCTTCTTCTCTTGCACGCGACACTGGTATGTACACCAGAATTATCGTTGCTGGCATTGGCTTGCTGTCGAATCTGATAACAACCCAATCTCAGAACGGTTTATAGCTGTCGTTGGCAGCGCCCTATTGAAAATCTAAATGGGGAACTAATCCAGAATCTTTCGCCCATGGGGAGATCATCATGACACTTCTTCAATCATAGGCCCTCTTCGGATAAACCTCATACGTATTTAGTACATTCTCATGCCATTGATGATTGCTAATTATTTAGCCTTTTAAGGAAAGTTTCCCACTCCCAAGAGTAAGAGGGTAAGAGACTACCCTGAATGTCTGCCCGCTTCTCCACCTCTTTGACAAAGCCGTTGGCAGGACATGAGTAACTTCTTATGCCAGAAGCCTTTGCCTACCATTACTGATGACTTCTGTTCAAAATTTAAAACATTGGCTAAGTTCAAAACTGGGACCCATGACGTTTTGATTACTAGTCAAAGTCTCTACCCCCCCACGCCTCCCTAACTTTCTTTTTCTTCGGTACTGAGGGATGAAGTCATTGGATGCCACACGTAACCGTGGAGAAATCAATGCACGGATTTTCGAAGCATAGTGGAATACCAGTGGGGATCATTGTATCAAAAGTAGTTTATCAGATCAACTGCTCATTACAGGGACATTCAACACATAAGTTCAAAAATCGAGACAACTCTTCTCGTCATTAGCAAATCAATATTGAAAAAATATTGACCACGAAACCAACTCACAGAGTAGGTCTTCATCTACAGATAGTACACATCACCCGAAAACAGCATCATGTGCATAGTTATCCGTCAGGAGTGGCACGTGTGAGGAGGGTCACAATTTGCTGGACCATGTGTCTGACATTTACTGCCGGGACACAAATGAAGCTATTATCGTCTGTATCTGGCATCCCGTACCCAACGCAATGCAGGGAGTTGGCGAAGTGAATTTGGTGGAGATGAGAATGATTTGGTTGTTTCCCGTTGATGGTGATATTCCACATGGAGCGTGCATAAGTGTTAAGGAAAGGGGAGCTCACTGCCCGTCACATATTGCGCCGCTAATAATGCAAGTAATTATGTTTCGTAAAACTTAGGGGTACAGGTCGGTTGCATCATAGTGTAGACCATCTTCATCCACAACAAGCGCACAGACGGCCAACAGGCAGAATGGTATCTGTGCTTCCGAAAGAAGAGTCCGATGTGATAGAAGGGTGCTTGGACGTCTGACAACATCACCAGAGGGGTCAAAGAGGCCAGGGCATACGCATCAAGCAGTAAGCTGGTAAGGCACGTAGGGCAACATCGCCACATCGTCGACTGTGAGCTGACAAAAAGAGCCTGAGCTCTGTCTGGCACCTGTTGGAGACACACTCCACCACAGCTAACATGCAGTGGCTCGGGAGTGCGGTACCGGAAAAGTCTGCGCAATGTGAGGGATCTGCAGTGCTATGTGGGTGTTGACATAGCACATACATTGCAGGCGGTCAAGGGAGAGGAGGCGATGTTCAGTGAATCCAAACCACATCCGTTGCAACAGCTGTCTGCAGTTGAGGGTCGCAGAGTGTTACAGGTCAGCTGTAAAATTGATGCTAAGGTAGCTTAAGGTATCAGTTAGATTGAATGGGTCAACGCTCCCCTCAGGCATGCCAGTAACAACATACATGGTTCGTGATTTACATATATTAAAGGAGCTGTCCGAGGCGTCACCACAGGTAAGCCACTCACGCAAATGCCACAAGGTATTGTTGACACTTTGAAGGCAGAGGACCACATCATCCCCATAGGCAGTGCAGCAAAATCCATGTACCCCTAGTGACATTCCTATCAGTCGTTCCTGTAGTCTACACAGGGCGAAGGCATACAGAAGGGCCGACAGGGGGCACCACAGTCGCACCGAGTGCCTGATGAGGATTGGTTCTGTGTGCCTACCATTATGTTGTGCCACACAAAAGATATATTTCCAACTCGACAATAGTTTCTGGGTATGAAAAGAATGATCGACCCAGCTGACCGTCTCACTGAAATCTAAAGACGGCAAATCCACAGGTAAATGATGATTTTGAGAGAGGTCATTCAGATCCCAGTAGGGGCAGAGTGCTGTTCGAATGTTGTACGTTCCGTCTAGCTGTGCCTGATCGTAGGAGATGACATGATGGGCACCCTCTTCAGCTGCACTGCCAAAAGACGTCTAAATATCTTCATGCCCTACTTAGCAGAGTCAAGGGGCGATAGTCACCGATGTGGGGACCCCAGGAGATTTGTGAAGAGAGACACGCCATATAGAAATGCACTGGGGACGCTCAGTGCAGGGGACATCACTTATCCGCAGAGAACAGTCCATGTGGGCGCTAAGGGATGTCGGAAAGCACAATAAAATTAAAGGGGGGAGCTGCAGCTCCCGATTGGATAGCATCGAGTTACTGGTACCTCCAACTCCAATGCTGCATCTTCTAGTATCATGCCGAACATGAGCCAAGAGACTTCTTGAATGCCTGCCTGAACCATCAGGGCACGGCGCTGTCGTCTCCTGCCTGCTAGTAAGTGTTACATCGATCGTCCAAAGACATATGGTCACAAGTTGGCGCTGCATGAGGGCTGCGGCGTGTGCTTTGACACAGGTTACTATTGTACATCAATTGGGCGAAAATGGCACCTTAGAGCAGTCCCTCAACATAATAGAAGTTTAGGGATAGCCTCCTCCAAGCTGCCGAGTCTCTACCACATGCCAACATGGCCCCTTAGAGGACAGGTTTTTTGCAGGACACCACCACGACAACGTAGATAGGTAAGTGCAATGCTAGCGTCAAGATGAATCCCAAGTCACCTCGATAAGCTGCCAACAGTCGGGAGACGCCAGTACGGCTACGTTCAATTTCCAAACAATCCTTCCATGCCACACCCACTGGCGGTCGAGGGTGACCGTGCAGATATACGCTGCATGGTCGGAAAAAGCGACGGCCCAAATCTCAGCCAGTCGGATTCCTCCCACCAAAGAACGCGAGATATAAAAGCGACCAAGGTGACTGCAAGAATGTGTGATGTAGTGTGTGAAACTGGGTCGCCATGAATGTGTTCTCACATGTCCACAAGTTGGAGACGGTCGACGATTGCAGTAAGCTCTAGCCAAGGTGAATGATGTGGCAGCTGATCTTTGGGTTGGAGGGTGGAACTAAACACCACCCAGGACGGATGCATCTTACCGCCCCATAAAAATGGTAAGACAGTCTCCACAAAGAAGGCAGGATGTTCCCTTCGCCTCCCCGACCCTGAAGGAAATAGTGCCGTACCGTATTTCACAATGAGATTTGGTACCCAAACGGCCATATCCATGTATGTAATAAGGAGACATGGGATACCTCCTAAAATCGTGTAGGTCTTTCTTTGACCCAGCTTAGCGCAGCAGCTCGACGTGATATGGACTCAGAAAGTCGTTAGAAGTCCCCCGTAGACATATTGATCCATGCTGCTTCTTGTATAACCGTCCATAACTGCGAAAGTGTTGCCACGCAGGGTTTTGTGTACGAACTGATCTCTAGATTATGTCACATAAATGTTAGATGGGATTCATGTCAGGCAATATGGGTGGCCAAATCATTCTCTCGAACTATGCAGAATGTTCTTCAAACCAACAGCGAACAATTGTGGCCGGGAGACATGGTGTTTCTCATCCACAAAAATTCCATTGTTGAATGGTTGCAAATGTTCTCCGACTGGCAGAACATAAACGTTTCCAGTCATTAATTGGACCCAGCCGATTCCATGTAAGCACAGCCCACATCATTATGGAGCCACTAAGAGCTTGCACAGTGCCTTGCTGACGACATGGCTTCGTGGGGTCTGCTCCAAACTCGAAACCTACTGTCAGATCTTACCAACTCAAATCGGGGCTCATCTGACCAGGCACAGGTTTTCCACTTTTTTAGGGTCCAACTGATACGGTCACGAGCCGAGGAAATGCTCTGCAGGCGATGTGCTGTTAGCAAAGGCAGTCGCATCGACCGCTGCTGCCGTGCCACATTAACCCCCAATTTCGCCGCAGTGTGCTAATGGGCACGTTCGGCGTTCGTCCCACATTGACTTCTGCGGTTATTTCACGCAGTGTTCCTTCTTTGTTAGCACTGACAACTCTCTGCTGCTGCTCTCGTTCGTTGAATTAAGGCGTCGGCCACAGCATTATATGTGGTGGGACGTAATGTGGTATTCTCGGCGCACTCTTGGCGGCGTAGATCTCGGAATATTATATTTCCTAACGACTTCAGAAATGGAATGTCACATATGTCTAGCTCCTGCTGCCATTCCGCGTTCAAAGTCTGTCAATTTCCGTCGTGCGGCCATAATCACATCAGAAACGTTTCCACAGGAATCACCTGACAAGGGAACCTCCCCATCGCACCCCCCTCAGATTTAGTTATAAGTTGGCACAGTGGATAGGTCTTGAAAAACTGAACACAGATCAATAGAGAAAACAGGAAGAAGTTCTGTGGAACCGTGAAAAAAATTAGTAAAATATACAAACTGAGTAGTCAATGCGTAAGATAGGCAACATCAAGGCAAATGTGAGCTCTGGTGCGCCGTGGTCCCGTGGTTAGCGTGATTAGAAGAAGGGGTCCTTGGTTCAAGTCTTCCCTCAACTGAAAATTTTACTTTCTTTATTTTCGCAAAGTTATGATCTGTCCGTTCGTTCATTGACGTCTCTGTTCACTCCATAAGTTAAGTGTCAGTGTTTTGCGACCGCACCGCAAAACCGTGCGATTCGTAGACGAAAGGACGTGCCTCTCCAATGGGAACCGAAAACATTTGATCGAAAGGTCATGGGTCAACCGATTCCTCCACGGGAAAACACGTCTGATATATTCTATACGACACTGGTGGCGGCATGTGCGTCACATGACAGGAATATGTTGTCGACCCACCTAATGGGGAAAAAGATTCTTCTACCTTGCCCGATTTAGGTTTTCTTGTGGATGTGATAATCACTCCCAAAAAAGTGATGAAAACATAACAGTTTGTCACATAAACTGAAAATAAAAAATTAAACTTTTCACTTGAGGGAAGACTTGAACCTCGGACCTCTCGTTCCGTAGCTGCTCTCGCTAACCACGGGACCACGGCGCTCCTTGACTACTAGTGTCCTTGATGTTGCCTATCATCACATGGACTACTCAGTTTGTATATTTTACTAATTTTTTTCATAGTTCCACACAACTTCTTCCTGTTTTCTCGATTGATCTGTGTTCAGTTTTTCAAGGACTATCCACTGTGCCAACGTATAACTAAATCTGAGGGGGGTGCGATGGGGAGGTTCCCTCGTGAGTACAAATGACAGCTCCGACAATGCACTGCCCTTCTGTGCCTTGTGTAGGTGATACTGCCAACTTCTGGATGTGTGCATACCGCCATCCTACGACTTCTGTCACCTCCGTGTTTAGTAAAAATGATATATATGTACGTGCCACAGCTCTTAAACCACTGGACTAATTTCAACGAAACTTAGTACGCATGTCGTTTACTGTCAGGCAATAGTCGCTGTGGGGTTAGTAACCATCTACCTACCACGGTTCAGGAGATACGACGTCTTAAACACAGATCTGCATGAAAAACTGCCGCATCATGCGTGACGTTTAAATTTGTCACTTCTTTGTTGCAAACTCTATTCGCAACATATTTCGCAGACGACACCCACATCTTCCGCCGAATCTACCTTCTCCAATATAGCATTGTACGACACATAGTTCAAGTGATATAACATGGTAAACACTGAGATTCGTGAAAAAACGCCGCATCGTGCATCAAGATGTAGTAGATTTATTTTTTACCACTAAGATGCTCCTACAGTCAAGTCAGTACAGTGTACGACGAAATAGTTGTATCGAGTGACAAAAGGACAATAGTCCACCACAAAAAAGAGTGAGAAACATGGTGAACAGTGTGTGGAAGGCGAGAACACAAAGATGTGATTACATGGCAGTGATAAAAGTGGTAGTGCGACCTGCAGACCAGATGTGAGGAAACGCACATCAGAAAATCGTAAGTAATTACTTTTTTACAAAAAAATCGCGAAGTGAACTGCTTAATAATCTAAAACTAACAAAACTGTATCGTTATAGATCCCACTGATGATGCCTTAGAACAGGAGAAGGCGAAACACTTGAGGGATAAATAAAGTAACTATCAGCAGGAAAAGGCAGTTTGATTTACAAAACAAGTATTTATGTGCTTGCTGCGGAGGATGGACACACAAACAAACTTGTTACCATTCAGCTGTCGATCATGTATGTTACAGCAGTGATGTATATAGGACACCACATAAAATAGTTTTGCTGAAAGATATACTGAATTAAATAAAACCGTTGACTATAAATCTTTGTAACCCAAGTTAAAATATCTTACCTACCCTTCTGCCGATTCCAGGTTCGTAATTACGACATATATCAAGGATCTCACGAAGGACCTATTTTGAGCACATGCGTACATGTTTTGAATTTCAGCTTTCCACGTAACTTTCGCCACAGTTATACTCTGCGAGCTGCAGAACAGGGCTACAGAGGGACTCCGCTAAGCTGTTCAATCTTATGGGCAGATGCAGTTTAGGGCCTAATGCATTAAGAATGATGTCCAGAGCAGCAGACATTCATTATGAATTTCTAGGTAAAATATGCGTATTCATGTTCCGATGGTATTTATTCTTTGATGCCATCGAGTGAGAGCTGCTCACATTGTTTCCTAAATCGTTTATGTAGATCTAATTGGTATGCTGTCTCGACCAGAGGCTTGCCTGTATTAAGTACTTTAAGCTGCTTCGCTACGCCGATGATTTCACTTCGTTATTCGAGTTGGCAGCTGTTCTTGATTCGAATTCTGGAATCTTTACTTCGTCTTCTTAGGTGAAGAAAAGGTGGAGAAACGCATTTAGTAACTTCACTTTTATGCCACTGTCATAAGTAACATTACTATCGCTATACATTGATTGTGTCTTGCCGCTGGCGTAGTTTATATACGACTAGAATCTCTTTGAATTTTCTGCCAGATTTCGAAATAGAGTTTCGTTGTGAAAAATGTTAAAAGCATCTCGCATTGGAATCCGCGCCAAATTTCGTGCTCCTGTAGAACTTCGCCTGTCTTGGGGATTTTGTGTTCTTTTAAATTTGGCATGGGTTTCATTGCTTCTACGACAGTGTTCTGATGTGTTTTGTGCACCATGGTTGATCAGTACCATCCCATATTAATTTCTGCCCGTCGATAGTATTTCTTTAAATTCAAACCACACTTGGTCTATGCTTACTTAATCAGATTTGAAGGAATGCATACTGTCTCTTACAAAGGAGTCAAGCGAATTTTTATCTGCTTTTTTAAATACGTGTATTTTGCTTTATTTTTGGTAGGTTGGAATATTACATTATTCAGTGTCGCTACAACAACCTTGTGGTCACTAATCCCTGTATTTGTCATGATGCATCCTAACCGCTCAGGAATATTTGTTGCTAAAGAGTCAAGTATGATTTCGCAACCAGTTATATTTTGAGTGGGCTTGCGAACTAACTGTTCAAAATAATTTTCTGAGAAAGTCTTCTGTACGATTGTGGACGACATTTTATGCCTAGTATCGTCTTTAAAAATGCATTTTCGCCAACATGTCGAAAGTAAACTGAAGTCGCCAGCAAGTATAACTGCTTGAGTGGGGTTGTTGTTGTTGTGGTCTGAGACTCAAGTTTTCTCTGAACTTTTCAGCAGCTGTATCATCTGATTCAGGGGGTCGGTAAAAGAAACCTTAATTTATTTTGGTTGTCAGGTATAGCCTCTAACCATACTAATACATAGCAGCTATCTACTTCAATTTCACTACAAGGTAAACTGCTTCTGACAGCGACAAACACTCCTTCACCAACTGTTTTTGGAAATTAGGAAATATGTGGTAAGTTCCTATGGGACCAAACTCCTGAGGTCATCGCTCCCTAGGCTTACACATTACTTAATCTAACTTAAACTAATTTACGCTAAGGACATCACACACTCCCATGCCTGAGGGAGGACTCGAAAGTCCGACAGGGGGAGCAGCACGAACCGTGGCAAGGCGCCCTAGACCGCGTGGCTCCACTATCTGTATTTAACCCATCCATTCTGAAGAAAGTTAGGTACCTTTTAAAAAATTATACTGAACTTATTTCCGATTTTGGCCAGCTTTCCGTATCTATAACGATATCAGACTTACAGGGTGTTTCAAAAATGACCGGTATATTTGAAACGGTAATAAAAATTAAACGAGCAGCGATAGAAATACACCGTTTGTTGCAATATGCTTGGGACAACAGTACATTTTCAGGCAGACAGACTTTCAAAATTACAGTAGTTACAATTGTCAACAACAGATGGCGCTGCGGTCTGGGAAACTCTATAGTACGTTATTTTCCACATATCCACCATGCGTAGCAATAATATGGCGTAGTCTCTGAATGAAATTACCCGAAACCTTTGACAACGTGTCTGGCGGAATGGCTTCACATGCAGATGAGATGTACTGCTTCAGCTGTTCAATTGTTTCTGGATTCTGGCGGTACACCTGGTCTTTCACGTGTCCCCACAGAAAGAAGTCACAGGGGTTCATGTCTGGCGAATAGGGAGGCCACTCCACGCCGCCTCCTGTATGTTTCGGATAGCCCAAAGCAATCACACGATCATCGAAATATTCATTCAGGAAATTAAAGACGTCGGCCGTGCGATGTGGCCGGGCACCATCTTGCATAAACCACGAGGTGTTCGCAGTGTCGTCTAAGGCAGTTTGTACCGCCACAAATTCACGACGAATGTCCAGATAGCGTGATGCAGTAATCGTTTCGGATCTGAAAAATGGGCCAATGATTCCTTTGGAAGAAATGGCGGCCCAGACCAGTACTTTTTGAGGATGCAGGGACGATGGGACTGCAACATGGGGCTTTTCGGTTCCCCATATGCGCCAGTTCTGTTTATTGACGAAGCCGTCCAGGTAAAAACAAGCTTCGTCAGTAAACCAAATGCTGCCCACATGCATATCGCCGTCATCAATCCTGTGCACTATATCGTTAGCGAATGTCTCTCATGCAGCAATGGTAGCGGCGCTGAGGGGTTGCCGCGTTTGAATTTTGTATGGATAGAGGTGTAAACTCTGGCGCATAAGACGATATGTGGACGTTGGCGTCATTTGGACCGCAGCTGCAACACGGCGAACGGAAACCCGAGGCCGCTGTTGGATCACCTGCTGCACTAGCTGCGCGTTGCCCTCTGTGGTTGCCGTACGTGGTCGCCCTACCTTTCCAGCACGTTCATCCGTCACGTTCCCAGTCCGTTGAAACTTTTCAAACAGATCCTTTATTGTATCGCTTTTCGGTCCTTTGGTTACATTAAACCTCCGTTGAAAACTTCGTCTTGTTGCAACAACACTGTGTTCTAGGCGGTGGAATTCCAACACCAGAAAAATCCTCTGTTCTAAGGAATAAACCATGTTGTCCACAGCACACTTGCACGTTGTGAACAGTACACGCTTACAGCAGAAAGACGACGCACAGAATGGCGCACCCACAGACTGCGTTGTCTTCTATATCTTTCACATCACTTGCAGCGCCATCTGTTGTTGAAAATTGTAACTACTGTAATTTCGAAAGTTTGTCCGCCTGAAAATGTACTGTTGTCCCAAGCATATTGCAACAAACGGTGTATCTCTATCGCTGCTCGTTTAGTTTTTATTGCCGTTTCAAATATACCGGTCATTTTTGAAACACCCTGTAGTTATTTCTATTAGCGGTTCGATCTTTGATTGTTTCAACAGATCTATGACAACTTACAACTACAATACCAATTATTGGTAGGTCTACCTTCGTCCTGTGTTTGCCCTGCAGCCTTTTAGACGTCCTTTCTGCCGATTCCCGAGGCCCTCTAACCTAAAAACAGACCAGTCCCCTCCACACAGCCCCCGCTACCCTTATAGCTGCTTCCTGTGTATAGTGTACCCCAGACCTACACTATGTGATCAAAAGTATCCGGACACCTGGCTGAAAATGACTTACAAGTTGGTGGCGCCCTCCATCGGTAATGCTGGAATTCAATGTGGTGTTGGCCCACCCTTCGCCCTGATGACAGCTTTAACTCACGCAGGCATACGTTCGATCAGGTGCTGGAAGGTTTCTTGGGAGTGCTGCACTGAGTAGAGGTATCAGTGTCGGTCGTTCAGACCTGACACTAAGTCGGCGTTCCAAGACACCCCAAAGGTATTGTATAGGATTCAAGTCAGGAATCTGTGCAGGCCAGTCCATTACATTGTCGTGTAACCACCCCGCCACAGGCCGTACATTATGAACAGGTGCTCCATCGTGTTGAAAGATGCAATCGCCATCCCCGAATTGCTCTTCAACAGTGGGAAGCAAGAAGGTGCTTAAAACATCAGTGTAGGCCTGGCCTGTGCTGTGGTAGTACCACGCAAAGCAACAAGGGGTGCAAGCCCCTCCATGAGAAACACGACCACACTCTGTCACCACCGCCTCCGAGTTTTACTGTTGGCACTACACACGTTGACAGATGATGTTCACCGGGCATTCGCCATACCCACAACTGCCATCTGATCGCCACATTACGTACCGTGATTCGTCTCTCCACACAACGTTTTCCCACTGTTCAATCGTCCAATGTTTATGCTCCTTACACCAAGCGAGGAGTCGTTTGGTATTTACCTGCGCGATGTGTGGCTTACGAGCAGCCGCTCGACCATGAAATCCAAGTTTTCTCACCTCCCGCCTAACTGTCATAGTACTTGCAGTGGATTGTGATGCAGTTTGGGAGTCCTGTGTGATGGTCTGGATAGATGTCTGCCTGTTACACATTACGACCCTCTTCAACTGTCGGCGGTCTCTGTCAGTCAACAGGCGAGGTCGGCCTGTACGTTTTGTGCTGTACGTGACCCTTCACGTTTCCACTTCACTATCACATCAGAAACAGTGGATGTAGGGATGTTTAAGAAATCTCGCGTACAGACGTATGACACAAGTGACACCCAATCACTCAACCACGTTCGAAGTCCGTGAGTTCCGTGGAGCGCCCCATTGTGCTCTCTCACAATGTCTAATGACTACTGAGGTCGCTGATATGGAGTACCTGGCAGTAGATGGCAGCACAATGCACCTAATATGAAGAACGTATGTTTTGGGTGTGTCCGGATAGTTTTGATCATATAGTATATTAAGCGGAACCCGAAAACTCACTACTCTACGGTGCAAGTTGAGGAAACGGGGTCTGCACGGTCCCAGGACCGTCTGAGCCTCTAATGCAGATCTTCCACTCGGCTCTGTATCAAAGAATCACTGTCGGTTCTATCGACGATGCCTCAGCTGGTGAGCTCCCCTACATCTCACAAGCAAGACTGGCAGTCTTCACCATTTCATTCTGCAATTTGGAGTAATATCTGTCTGTAGTATTTTCATGACCTTCAGTGTGCCTTCACTTATGTTCAGACTTAACTTCCGTTTTCCAGAGAGGTAGTTAGGTATCAGTGCACATAGTTCAGTAATGGCTTTTCGTTAGTTCACCAGTGTGATATGGGTATTGACCACGTCACACTCTTGTTTGCCTATATGCATTCAGGATTTTCTGGTGTATATAGAATTTTTTCTTTATTGAATTCTCTCTTATGTGTTTTCCCGTTCGCCACGTTGTCGTCGCGCATGTGTTAGTCGTTATGAATTGAGGGTGAATAATCATACGTTTATCTCTAATGCGCTGCTTCCTGGACTCGGGTAGGCGCGCCGGCTCCGGATCGAATCTGCCCGGCGGCTTAATGACGAGGGTCGGTATGTGGTTTTTAGGGGGTTTTCCACATCCCACTAGGA
Source organism: Schistocerca nitens (assembly GCF_023898315.1). NCBI lineage: Eukaryota > Metazoa > Arthropoda > Insecta > Orthoptera > Acrididae > Schistocerca > Schistocerca nitens. The sequence goes on along the minus strand of NC_064614.1, from coordinate 485,901,032 downwards.
GAATAACGGTTGGTCCCCACGTTCCGACTCAGTTACACGACTCGCAGACATTTGAAAACGTTCGCACTATTGCATGGCTTACACCAGATGCGGACAGCTGGGGTACACTACTTCCATCCTGGGGCGTTTGGGATGGTGGCAGGAAGGGCATCCGGCCACCCTCTGCTAGTAACGCTGCCAAATCAGTAGTAACCTGGCCGACCCCGTGTTGAAGTAGGACAAAGGCCCCAAGAAAAGAAAGAAGCATACGTTTATCTGAAGTTTATACGATTTATTTGCATTCCTTAGTCATTAATAAAATTTGTGTCCTAAGATGTGACTGGTTACGTACTCCGTGTTTATTTTACAATCTGTAGTTAATTTCAAGGACGAACTTCAATTAGAATTCTGCCTTCAGTATGTGAGTTGTCCAGTGTCAAGCTATACTGCTACAAGCGTAAGCTTTTTCCGAACTGCAGTTATCAGAAATCTGGAACTTTTTCTATTCCTTACATGCTTGACGATTTAGAAGGTAAGTAGTGGTGTGGAGGCCTCGACACTACTTGCTGCTTAACAGATTATATTGTAAGTGATTGCTGTACATCTTCCTTTTTCATGTTTTGTTTGGTAAGGTGTTAGGCTATCAGACAGAGCCGTACATGCTCACTGCTCGTAATCTACCTAAAAGGATTATTATTTCTACGTTCTCTGAGTCAGGTTATGAATTTCCTAGAAGTGACTCTAATCATAAATTTCATCCAAGTATTCATTTAAGTCCCCATTTCATTCTATTGCGCAAAGTGAGAACTCCTTATTCTTGAATCTGTTTATACAGTGTGATCAGATTGTACTATAAGTTGTTTCTTAGGTCAAGATTTTGTGTGAAAAGGATGAAACATTCGGAAGACCTATTTTCGTGTACTTATATCATTACAAGAAATGAGTTACAACCTGTATTCTATTTAAAATAAAATGTTGTTTCAGTTGTAACATTGTAACTTGTATATTGGCAACAACATTGTCGCTGGAGGAGTAGCAACGTACAAATGTAGTTGTAGTATCTTTGCTTTGCCTGGGGTTTGAACTGCTCCTGCCTCAATACAATGGAATCATGCGCCTTTTGGCTCTATAACTGCGTGTTTTGGAGCAAGAGTAAGTATTCAGTATGTCGACGATGCGAAAGACGCCAGCTAGCATCACTGAGAGTCGAAGTTGTGACATCTCGCAGCGTCAGCAGGGCTCCTGGAAGAACTGTCCACGCAGGTAAACCAGGGCGAATGAAGTCATAGTTGCCCAGCTGCTCTAGCCTGTCGTGTCTTAGAGGCCAAGAGTGCAGCCATTGGGGAAACAGTAGCCAGCCTGGCTCAAATTTATTCCATCTAATTTAGACCCTCAGCCTCAGTTGTTTACAGTATGCCCAGCGACACAGCAGACGCCAGGCAATAACCATGAGAAGACCTCTTGCAATCCGAGATGGAGCAGCTGGCCACTGCTGACAGTCTTCACTGCCAGCAGCCGCAGCCTTCTGCCTGAGCTAAGTCTGCATCCAGCCAACTTGGCTCCTATACACTGCTGGGTGGCTACCGTCTGATGATGACTACCTCCCTGGTGGGTTGTTGGATCGAACCTAGACCGCCGATTACATCAGAAGAAGCCACTGACCGCCCCTGCAGCTCCGATTCCGTGACTGTGACAGTTATGAGTAAACGAATTTCCTAAATGGGAATGTTTTGCTGATGGGCCACTGTTCGGCCACTGCACCACCACTAGCACCACCACCACCACCACCACCACTACAGTCTACACCGCAGCAGGGAGATATATTTCATGCTCAGTTACCAGCAGTCCAATCCATCCACTACCGTACAGACATGTGAAAATAGACTTGCAAACTTCAGTTATGCAGCATCTACACGAACCTATTACAGATGTGCTTTGTTCAGACTGGGCGATAACTGTTTGAAACAGACAGTTGATGCGCATGTGCTTGGACTGATCTGTTTTCAATATTACGCGAGATGCATGGGTCGGCTGTGTCGCTGTATTCCGAGTAACTCCATGCATTTCTGGGCCCATAGCATACTTATTATGTAACAGCATTGGTACTATATACATGTGGGAACTATATTTAATTCAGAGAATGACATTTTATCTGTCTTGATACTGCTTTTTGGGTGCGAATAAAGGTACAGGGCGAGTATATTGAATACAGTTTGGTTTGTTGTGTGTTGAACAGTATTCTTAACTTCATTCTTTTCGTTCGGGATTCCACACGTGAAGTTAATCAATGTTAACTAACACGCTTAAGTTCATTCATAGTAACATAACAAGAATACGTCATCATTTGATTACACGATCATTTACTCTAGTTAAATTTATATCGACCATTCCTGTTGTGATAGAACACATCCGTAGCACACAAACCGAAGGTTTTACCACCAAGCGAAGTTTTACTACAACATTTATGAAAAATGCATCTTTTATATCAAGAACCAATGCTGTATTTTTACAAATATATACTTTGTGAAAAAATCAAAACAATCTGCTTAAGTAAATGTAATTTATTTGGGTGCTTTGCGATCAAAATCTTTTGCTTTATGTATAAACAAACAGTGCTGTACTAAAGGAGCTGAGACAGTCATGAATTATTAAGAACGGCAACAACAAATATGATGTACAGGGAAATTTTCCAGGAACATTTACTTCGAATGATTCATTGCACATATAGTTGCCGAATTGTTTCAATTCTCCTACGCATTGATTGAAATGATATTGTGCCTGTGTTGCTGCTCTGCTTTCAGACTCTGAATTACTGTCTGAGTACCAGAACTCTACAAACAATCTGTGGGCTCATTATGAATTTCAGAATCGTCATGCTCATTGCAGTTAAATTTCTGTGTTGAACTACCATCACACACGTTATGAACTGTATCAGAATGCATCGCCTAAGATCCTGGATGAATGCGCCCGTCTTCCGACCTGTATCACCTCTATACTCACAAGTATCTGAATCAAAATCTGAACAGAATATTTTCCCGAATTTTCAGCATCTCTGCCTCGTTCACTCGCAGCGTAGACATATCATTATAAAAGAATGATTCTACTGTAGACCGTTATCGAAAAAATGAAAATTAGAATGAATGGTTGTTTATTGCATGGTATTGTGATTATCGTTTCATTAATAAGCACAACTTGAAAAAAAAAATCTTTCGAATTACGATATTTAGCGAAAGCGAATGTGGCAGTATGTTCAACTAAGTAAGGCGGCATAAACGATTTCAAAACGTTGCTTACACATGCTCAACGAGATGTCTTTAGGGAACGACAAAAATGGGAAAACGCTATGTAACATCAACAATCTACTTACCCAGAAACTAAGAAAGACATAATGTGGAACGCTTTGTGATTATTTCTAACCAGAATAACAATATGTCCCTACCATACATCGAAGCGAGGGAAATATGTTGTAGCCACTGTTCCAAAAACGAAATACTGTCGATAAATCGACCACAGAGATAACGTGAGAACTCTAAAAAGTGACATAAGAAAACAGGCTAGTACAGTTAACCGAAGCTTCGCTTAAGAGAAGAATCTGCTGGAATCTCTACCAAACTTTGTCCAGGGACCGAGTTTGTAAAGTGATACGTTTAGAGTACAGAACTGGGTGACGCTGCTTTGTAGGTAATATGTCTCTGTGAGAAGAGAAAATGTTAATAATTTGAAATATTATATGACGTTAATCGATGTTACATGTGCAGGTTAAGTAGGAGTATGTAGAGAGTTTATAAAAGGGAAATGTAGGCAATATTGTAGTAAGGGAAGATGACTTAGGTGGAAATGACGTGGGAGGTTTGATACTGTGAGAAGAATCTTCAGGTTTTGGCGGCGCAAAGACTGTTCCATTAAGTTTCGGGTGTGTAGCGACAAGAATTCTCCTTCTTCTTCTAATATTTCGGCTGAATAGCGTTCAACCATCTTCAGAGTGAGCCGCAAGACTGCCGCTCCAGTGCTCGCTTCGTCAAAGCGTTATTCAGCCGAAATATTCGAAGAAAAAGGAGAATTCTTGCGGCTGCACACCCGAAACTTAATGGAACACTGTGAGAAAAATTTGACAGAGCACTGAAAGATCTAAATCGAAACAAGGCCCCTGCAATAGACGTTCCATTACATACTAATAGCCTTGGGAGAGCCAGCCAGGACAGAACTCTTCCATCTGCCGTGCAAGATATATGAGACAGACGTAATACCGTCAGACTTCAAGAAGAATGTAATAATTCCAGTTACAAAAAAGTAGGAGCTGACAGCAGTGTGGGTGGGAGGGAGGGAAAGGTCGGAAGGGGGCGGCCCGCTCCGGACCTCTCGTCCTGGGGCGGCCTCTGAATCTTGAGGGCCTCGAGATTTAGAGGCCCCCAGAGCCACACCACTTTAATCAAATTTCAATCTGAAAATAAATTCATTAAATAAGAGGGTCTGGAGTTCGAGGCCCCATACGAATGCAAAATATAAACATAGGTGCTTACTTATCACCTATTATTAGGCCATAGCAATTGTCGATGGGCGTGTTCAAAATCTTTCGAATTTTTGTAAAACGTTGCATGAAATTGAAATACTGTGGACGCGATTGTTCTTTATGAAACGTTTTGTAATGCCTGCGCTATCTTCACAGGTGTACTATAACTACAGTATAAAAGTACACGAGTAAGTGCAGTGAAGAGCTTACCAGTGATTCATTAATTTTTAACTAAAGTATTGCCGGCCGCGGTGGCCAAACGGTTCTAGGCGCTTCAGTCCAGAACCGCGCTGCTGCTATGGTCGCAGGTTCGAATCCTGCCTCGGGCATGGATGTGTGTGATGTCCTTAGGTTAGTTAGGTTTAAGTAGTCCTACGTCTAGGGGACTGATGACCTCAGATGTTAAGTCCCATAGTGCTCAGAGCCATTCGAACCATCTGAACTAAAGTACGAGGCCTGTTCAGAAAGTAAGCTCCGATTGATTGCCAAATTGAAACCACAGTGAACATCAGAAATGTTTTACTTGTAACAATTAGCTACACCTTTCAGCTACTTCTCTACGTAGTCGCCGTTCTGACTTAGACTTTTGTCTAGCGTTGTACCAACTTTTCAATAGCCTCATCATAGAAGGCAGCCGCCAGTGCTTTCCGCCAATTCTCCACGCTGGCCTACACCTCGTTGTCTGTGTAAAAATGTTGTCTTCAAAGACAGCGGTTCATGTGACCAGAGATGAAACTCAGGGGGAGACAATTGCGGACTGTATTGTGGGTAATCACACATTTCCATTTGAAAACGATGCAGGAGCATCTTCATTGCCCCTGCAGAATGCGGCTGAGAATTGTCTTGAAGAAGAAACAGCACGACAGTTATGTAATGTTAGCTGCATAGCTTCAGGCGAAATTTCTCGCCAGGCCCTCGTACTTGGCGGCAGACACTATTTTCTAGACATCTTTACGCACTCACTGCGAGCTCAGAAATGAGAAGAGCGACGTGATGCCAACTGGGGTTATACTAGAGACACTACCCAACACATCTGTGCAAAGCTTTATCGGATTTTCATAGTCGTTTCCATTTCGCGACCGATCGGAGCTTACTTTCTGAACGCCCCTCGTATTACATTCTAGAAACTACTTTTTCAAAGTATATATGATATAAATTATTATATAGTTATTTTATAAATATGAGACACCAACTAGATGAATTAGAGTACAGTCAGCTACATTTAAGCGACGGCTTTTACCACCTGTAGACGTTAAGATCAGCATACAGTCATCTAGACTTCAGACACCGCAACTAACCGTATACAAAATGTTTTTCAACTTTCTGTCTGCTGAACACAACCAGTATCGCATAAATCTTTATCTAGGTGTAGCTAGCACCCTGAAGGGGTGCACCCAGCTCGCTCTACTGCAGATTCGTCGCGAAACGTAAGTAATGGATCCAAACAATAAAGACGTGATGATTCCTTTCCCAAAAGGGACAACATTGCAGTTAAAGAACAGCAACGAGGGCAGTCAATTTGAACCTTATTGTCACTAAATGACGTTATAACTCGTGACTTGTTAAGAAGATAGTAACTACTGCAGGACTCCCCTCCGACCTGCGTTTGAAACTATCAGAAAATACCCATTAGAACGGGAAAAACCCAAATAGTCCACTCCTACATACACTCTAGAATATCTTAATTTTCGTATTAACTTCACTTCTTCTTAATAAAGTTCGATTGGAAATTCCACGTCCTCTTATCGTCTATCTAACAAGAGTCGAAAAAGTAAATATCCGCATTTCTAATTACGTTATTACTACCCCGAAATTTTCTAGTACTTGCTGCCAGAATCACTCTAAGTTCTATAATCCTCTGCAAACATTAGGTTCAGTCTTAACACTGTTTTACCGGAAATAACATTCTGATGTAATATCATAATGCGTTACAAATTGTGGAATCACGATGTTTAACAAACAAAACCAGTAGAGTGTCAGAAGTAACTGGGGGACATGGGTGTTGCTTGACAAAACAGTTTATTCGGATAACTGAACATTCTCTGTTGACTTATCAATAAAAACTGTTTATGTTATACTAACGTGAATCTCTTTTATACTCGCAAAAGCAAGTACAGTAGGAACTCTTACAGTACAGCCTAGTAAGAATGTAATACTTACGCATTTTGCATGTACAGTACATATCTATATAATTAAAGATTTAAAAAATCCTTCATTTGGGCCCGTCTAACCAAGCCTAGCCGCTTACGAGTAGCTAACTCATGCATTTTCTTCAGAACAGATATCTCATACTGCTCGCTTTCATCTTGAGCTGCAAATCATTGCAAACCAGTGTCCAAACATGAAAATGCTTTAGAGGCAGCAAGTATATTTTCATCTTCTTTTCTGGACCACTAGTTGACGAGATGCTGATGACATCTGCTCGATCAGCGATGAGGTTTACAATTTCTGTATCCTACATTATCGGATGCCCTGAATCTATATTGTCAACACTCATCTATTCTAGAACGTCTTCTTCATCGCTTTCGTGGCAATTGAGTTCTTTTAACATATTGAGCATTTCGGATATATCACTCTGTTGGCCATTTTCAATTACACTTTGAGAACTTTTGTGGTACCTAAAAACATATTCCATGCGTTTTAAAATTCTGTTCCTTTCTATATCAAACGAAATAAACTTCTACGACGTTACTGAGAATCTCAGTAAAATAAAGCACGAAGACATGTACTATAATAATATCAATAATAACTGCTGTCTCCTACTAAGCTTACGAAATAAAATATTACACTGAACAGCCAAAGAAACTGATACACCTGTCTAATATCGTGTAGCCCCCCCCCCCCCCCTCCCCCGCAAGCAGACAAGCAGAACTGTCGCAACACGACTTGACATGGACTCGGCTAATGTCTGAAGTAGTGCTGGAAGGAACTGACACCATGAATCCTGCAGGGCTGTCCATAAATCCGTAAGAGTACGGGGACGTGGAGATTTCTTTTGGACAGCACGTTGCAAGGCATCCCAGATATGCTCATGTCTGAGTTTAGTGGCCAGAGGAAGTGTTTAAACTCAGAAGGGTGTTCCTGGAGCCACTCTGTAGCAATTGTGAACGTGTGGGGTGCCGCATTGTCATGCTGGAATTGCCCAAGTCCGTTGGAGTGTACAATGGACATGAATGGATGTAGGTGATCAGACGGGATGCTTACGATCATGTTACCTGTCAGAGTCGTATCTAGACGTATCAGGCGACCCATATCACTCCAACTGCGCATGATCCACACCATTACAGAGCCTCCACCAATTTGAACAGTTCCCTACCGACATGCAGCGTCTATAGATTCATGAGGTTGTCTCCATGCCCGTACACGTCCACCCGCTCCATACAATTTGAAACTAGAATCGTCCGACCAGGCAACATGTTTCCAATCATCAACAGTCCTATGTCGGTGTCGACGGGCCCAGGCAAGATGTAAAGCTTTGTGTCGTGCAGTGATCAAGGGGATGCGAGTGCGCCTTCGGATCAGAAAGCCCATATCGATGATGTTTCGTTGAATGGTTCGCACGCTGACACTTATTGGTGGCTCAGCATTGAAACATGTGGTAATTTCCGGAAGGGTTGCACTTCTGTCACGTTGAACGATTCTCTCCAGTCGTCTTTGGTCCCGTTCTTGCAGGATCTTTTTTCGGCGGCAGCGATGTCAGAGATTTGATGTTTTACCGGATTTCTGATATTCACGGTACGCTCGTGAAATGGTCGTACGGGAAAATCCCCACTTCTTCGCTACCTCGGTGATGCTGTAGCCCATCCCTCGTGCGCCGACTATAACACAATGTTCAAACTCACTTGCATCTTGATAACCTGCCATTGTAGCAGCAGTAACCGATCTAACAATTGCGCCAGACACTAGTTGTTTTATAAAGGCGTTGCCAACCGCAGCATCGTATTCTGCACGTTTACATATCTCTCGAACCCGGGAACCCGGGCGCGGGAAGCGAGAACTCTACCGCACGACCACGAGCTGCGGACGCGCCCTTGTAAACTACCGTCAATACGTTGAAGTAAAATATAACATATCTAACCTATACACGTATATAAAGATACGTCTTTGTTTAACTTTGCCACCAAAAATTTTGAAACGTACTTAACCGATTTTCTTCAAACTTTTACGATGCTCTAATTAACGTTCGGATGAACATAGGCTGTAAATATTTTAAATATCTGTAATATATACACTACTGGCCATTACAATTGATACACCACGAGGATGACGTGCTACAGACGCGAAATTTAACCGACAGGAAGAAGATGCTGTGATATGGAAATGATTAGCTTTTCAGGGCATTCACACAAGGTTGACGCCGGTGGCGACGCCTACAACGTGCTGACATGAGGAAAGTTTCCAACCCATTTCTCATACACAAACAGCAGCTGACCATCGTTGCCTGGTGAAACATTGTTTTGATGCCTCGTGTAAGGAGGAGAAATGCGTACATCATGTTTCCGACTTTGATAAAGGTCGGATTGTAGGCTATCGCGATTGCGATTTATCGTATCGCGACATTGCTGCTCGCGTTGATAGAGATTCAAGGACTGCTAGCAGAATATGGAATCGGTGGGTTCAGGAGGGTAATACGGAACGCCGTGCTGGATCCCACCGGACTCGTATCACTAGCAGTCGAGATGACAGGCATCTTATCCGCATTGCTGTAACGGATAGTGCAGCCACGTCTCGATCCCTGAGTCAACAGATGGGGACGTTTGCAAGACAACGAACAGTTTAACGACGTTTTGCAGCAGCATGGACTATCAGCTCGGAGACCATGGCTGCGGTTACCCTTGACGCTGCATCACGGACAGGAGCGCCTGCGATGGTGTACTCAACGACGAATCTGGGTTCACGAATGGCAAAACGTCATTTTTTCGGATAATTACAGGTTCTGTTTACAGCATCATGATGGTCGCATCCGTGTTTGGCAGCATCGCGGTGAACGCACATTGGAAGCGTGTATTTATCATCGCCATACTGGTGTATCACCCGGCGTGATGGTATGGGGTGCCATTGGTTACACGTCTCGGTCACCTCTGGTTGGCTTTGACGGCACTTTCAACAGTGGACATTATATTTCAGATGTGTTACGACCCGTGGCTCTACCCTTCATTCGATCCCTGCGAAACCCTACATTTCACCAGGATAATGCACGACCGCATGTTGCAGGTCTTGTGCGGGCATTTCTGGATACAGAAAATGTTCGACTGCTGCCCTGTCCAGCACATTCTCCAGATCTCTCACCAATTGAAAACGTCTGGTCAATGGTGGCCGAGCAACTGGTTCGTCACAATACGCCAGTCACTACTCTTGATGAACTGTGGTATCGTGTTGAAGCTGCATGGGCAGCTGTACCTGTGCAGGCCATCCAAGCTCTGTTTGACTCAATGCCCAGGCGTATCAAGGCCGTTATTACGGCCAGAGGTGGTTGTTCTGGGTACTAATTTCTCATGATCTATGCACCCAAATTGCGTGAAAATGTAATCACATGTCAGTTCTAGTAAAGTATATTTGTTCAATGAATACCCGTTTATCATCTGCATTTCTTCTTCTGGTGTAGCAATTGTAATGGCCAGTAGTGTAATATATAATGTAGGGTATAATTTATATAGACGTTCTTTCAAATAATCTCGAAAATTTCATGACGAATGTACTTCAAATTTTGACGCATTGATGTAATGTACAATCGTACAGATAGATGCCTATTTTTCAATATATGTAATAGGCCTATATACACTCCTGGAAATGGAAAAAAGAACACATTGACACCGGTGTGTCAGACCCACCATACTTGCTCAGGACACTGCGAGAGGGCTGTACAAGCAATGATCACACGCACGGCACAGCGGACACACCAGGAACCGCGGTGTTGGCCGTCGAATGGCGCTAGCTGCGCAGCATTTGTGCACCGCCGCCGTCAGTGTCAGCCAGTTTGCCGTGGCATACGGAGCTCCATCGCAGTCTTTAACACTGGTAGCATGCCGCGACAGCGTGGACGTGAACCGTATGTGCAGTTGACGGACTTTGAGCGAGGGCGTATAGTGGGCATGCGGGAGGCCGGGTGGACGTACCGCCGAATTGCTCAACACGTGGGGCGTGAGGTCTCCACAGTACATCGATGTTGTCGCCAGTGGTCGGCGGAAGGTGCACGTGCCCGTCGACCTGGGACCGGACCGCAGCGACGCACGGATGCACGCCAAGACCGTAGGATCCTACGCAGTGCCGTAGGGGACCGCACCGCCACTTCCCAGCAAATTAGGGACACTGTTGCTCCTGGGGTATCGGCGAGGACCATTCGCAACCGTCTCCATGAAGCTGGGCTACGGTCCCGCACACCGTTAGGCCGTCTTCCGCTCACGCCCCAACATCGTGCAGCCCGCCTCCAGTGGTGTCGCGACAGGCGTGAATGGAGGGACGAATGGAGACGTGTCGTCTTCAGCGATGAGAGTCGCTTCGGCCTTGGTGCCAATGATGGTCGTATGCGTGTTTGGCGCCGTGCAGGTGAGCGCCACAATCAGGACTGCATACGACCGAGGCACACAGGGCCAACACCCGGCATCATGGTGTGGGGAGCGATCTCCTACACTGGCCGTACACCACTGGTGATCGTCGAGGGGACACTGAATAGTGCACGGTACATCCAAACCGTCATCGAACCCATCGTTCTACCATTCCTAGACCGGCAAGGGAACTTGCTGTTCCAACAGGACAATGCACGTCCGCATGTATCCCGTGCCACCCAACGTGCTCTAGAAGGTGTAAGTCAACTATCCTGGCCAGCAAGATCTCCGGATCTGTCCCCCATTGAGCATGTTTGGGACTGGATGAAGCGTCGTCTCACGCGGTCTGCACGTCCAGCACGAACGCTGGTCCAACTGAGGCGCCAGGTGGAAATGGCATGGCAAGCCGTTCCACAGGACTACATCCAGCATCTCTACGATCGTCTCCATGGGAGAATAGCAGCCTGCATTGCTGCGAAAGGTGGATATACACTGTACTAGTGCCGACATTGTGCATGCTCTGTTGCCTGTGTCTATGTGCCTGTGGTTCTGTCAGTGTGATCATGTGATGTATCTGACCCCAGGAATGTGTCAATAAAGTTTCCCCTTCCTGGGACAATGAATTCACGGTGTTCTTATTTCAATTTCCAGGAGTGTATATACCTATCTATACGAATATATGAAGATACGGTGTTTAACGTTGGTAGCAAAAGTACTTGACCCATTCAGTTCGTGCTACTTCTTCGTCTGTGATGGCCGTACAAGCATAAATAATGCCTTACTCTATGTCCTCTGGTGTTCTTGGAACATTTGGTAGACAGCATCCTTGACCGCTCCCCACAGAAAGAAATCCAGCGGTTTAAGGTCCGGAGATCGGCCAGGTCAACTGCCTGACCCACTACGTCCAGTCCAACTACCACTGTATTTATGGTCCAGAATTAGCGTTCGTTAGGCGTTATGTACGGGGGTTACATCAAGCTGATACATGTACATCCTCTGATTCAGAGGTATGGCGTGTGTCTTAATGATCGTGAGTATTGTCTGCCGTTTTGGTTGACACTTAACAAAGAAAGTTCCAATAACGGTATATCCAGTAATCCCGTACCAAACACTGAAGTTCCATGGGCATTGATGCTTTACGTATAGGAGCCATCGTGGACTGTTGACGGACCAATAATGCATATTTCTCATACTAACAATTCCTTTGTTGGAGAATGGCGCCTCGTCGGTAAAAAGAACATCTGAGAAGAAATTACGATTAGCCAGAAGCTGTTGCTGAGCCCACTGACAAAACTGAACCCTGTTGTTGAAGTCATTCCATGAAGTTACTCGTGTAAACGAACATAGTAAGGATAGAATAATTACGTTGCAGAATGCTATGTGCACTTGTTTTTGAGACACCAACCCCATGCTGAATTCGTCGTGTTATGACTTCAGGATTCACGGCTACGGCAGCGAGCATCGCGATCTCAGTAGCTTCGTCTGTTCGTGTTCTACAACAACTCCGAGGTCTCGCATTTAAACTTCCCGTTTCAAGTAGACGCGATATGAGACGACCAAACATCCAGCGAGAAGGCGATGGCTTGTCAAGGAATCTCCTGTTATACATAACGGGAATTTCGGCCGCCTACAGCAAATTGAAGTACAGGTATGTACAGTAGAGTACAAGATAGACATAATAACATAATAAGTGATGTTCTCTAACAGCACTGAACATTAAAATGCAATTTTCTAAATTATTTTCTGTCAATGTACTATGTAGATTGGCATCATTTCTATCTTATCGTTATGTGTGAACATCATACACCTTTAAACAATAAAAAATTGAATTCACAATGTGCACTACCGCCACGCAGTTACTAAGTTACTCTGATGCACGATTACACTGGTATACAGAATACTGTACGCTAGAACAGCAACAAATGTAGTGCGGAGGGCGGGGGGTTGGGTGGGGCGAAGTGTTGGGGGGGGGGGGGGGCGTGCGAGGAGTGGAGGAGTACCTGTGTTTACATGAGTCGGAAACCATTTACAAAATTTAACCTCTACCCTGTATCTCCTACATCTGCGGGATATAGGAAACGTAAGCCCTCAGCAAGAACTACCCAATGGTGTTAAAAAACATTGGTTGAAACAATTTTTCATTTAACGCAGGAGAAGAAAGTTATTTTCGGTGAGCAAGATAAGTGGGACACCCTATATACGTTGTTGTTGTGGTCCTCAGTCCACAAATTGGAAATTTGTGATAAGGACCATGGGACCAAACAGCTGAGGTCATATCGGTCCCTAGGCTTAAGCACTACTTAATCTAACTTAAACTAACTTATGATAAGGACAACACACACACCAATGGCCGATGGAGGACGCAACCTCCGATGGGGGGAGCCGCCCGAACCGTGACAAGACGTTCAAGACCGCACGGCTACTCCGCGCGGCACCTCAGTCCAGAGACTGGTTCGATGCATCTCTCCATGCTACTCTATCCTATGCAAGCCTCTTCATCTCCGGATAATTACTGCAACGCACATCCATGTGAATCTGCTTAGTGTATTCACCTCTTGGTCTACGATTTTTACCCTCCACACTTCCCTCCAATACTAAATTGGTGATCCCTTGTTGTCTCAGAACGTGCCCCAACAACCGACCCCCTCTTTTAGTCAGGTTGTGCCACAAATTCCTATTCTCCCCTATTCTAATCAATACCTCCTCATTAGTTACGTGATCTACCCATCTAATGTTCAGCATTATTCTGTAGCACCACATTTCGAAAACTTCTACTCTCTTTTTGTCTAAACTAGTTATCGTCCATGTTTCACTTCCATACATGACTACACTCCATACAAATATTTTCAGAAAAGACTTCCTGACACTTAAATCTATACTCGATGTTAACAAATTTCTCTTCTTCAGAAACGCTTTCCTTGCCATTGCCAGTCTACATTTTATATCCTCTCTACTTCGAGCATCATCAGTTAATTTGCTCCCCAAATAGCAAAACTCATTTACTACTTTAAGTGCTCACTTCCTAATCTAACTCCCTCAGCATCACCTGATTTAATTTGACTACATTCCTTTACCCTCGTTTTGCTTTTGTTGATGTCGATCCTATATCCTCCTTTCAAGACACTGTCCATTCCGTTCAACTGCTCTTCCACGTCCTTTGCTGTCTCTGACAGAATTACAATGTCATCGCCTAACCTAAACGTTTTTGTTTCTTCTCCATGGACTTCAATTCATACTCGAAATTTTTCTTTCGTTTCTTTTATTGCTTGCTCAGTGTAAAGACTGAACTACATCGGAGATGTATCTGATGGAATAGAATGACCACGAGAGTAGTTGTTATTTAATTTTGATTTTTGCGACAGTGATTTTATATCAGCTGGTCTGCCTCATATATCGTTATATCCAAATGATTTATGCATGTTAAGCTACATTCAGGTATGTGGTGCTGTACTAATAGTAATGCATATAGTGTAACTCATGTAAGCCTTCCCTCAAACCTGTCATGTTATATCTTCACAGATCCGATTATGGTACCTTTAGTATGTTGAAACCGGTCATCTCCTAAACAGTGTTTAAGCGATCTTTGCTTCTGAATTATTTATACAACAGAGTGATCGCCCCACAACACACTATGTGTTCACTGCTTCCTCTTCTTCTTTTACTTGTGCCTTTATCCCACGGTTTAGGAAGGTCGACATGGTTAGGTTCGGATGTGGCCAGGTTAATGTTAAGGGGTGGCCGGATGCCCTTGCTGACGCCGCCCCGTACCCCCTTGGGACGGAATTAGTCTACCCCAGCTGTCTGCGTCTAGTGCAATCCATGGAATACTGTGAATGTGTTCAGATGTCTGTGAGGCGTGTAACTGAGGCGGGACGTGGGGACCAGCCCAGTATTCACCTAGGGGATGTGGAAAACTGCCTAAAAACCATATACAGGCTCCCTGGCACGCAGGCCTTCGTCGGTAATCCTCCGGGTGGATTCAGTTCGGGGCCAGCGCCTTACCCGAGTCCTGGAAGCAGCGCATTAGCGCTCTCGGCTAACCTAGCTGCTCTGTGCAAAATTCTACCAGGCGGCTTCCTCTTTCATTGCTTACCCGCATATTCACCTACTACTTTTCCTTCTCTTACTTTTACTGCTATCGAATTCCAGTCCCCCACGGCTATTACATTTTCGTCTCCCTTAACTATCTCAGTAATTACTTTAATAGCATCATACATTTCTTCAATCTCTTCATGATCTGCGGAGCTAATTGGCATATACACTTGTGGTAGAAGTGGGCTTCGCGTCTATCTTGGCTGTAATAGTACGTTCATTACGCTGTTCGCAATACGTTATCTGCGTTCCTATTTTTTTTATTCATTATTAAACCTACTCCTGCATTATCCTTATTTGAATCTGAATTTATGACCCGGTATTCACCTGACTAAAAGCCTTGTTCCTCCTGCCACCGAAATTCACTAATTCAGACTTTATCGAACTTTAACCTATCCATTTCCCTTTTTAAATTTTCTAACCTACCTGCCCGATTAAGGAATCTGACATTCCACGCTCCGATCCGCAGAATGCCAGTTTTGTTTCTACTGATAATGGCGTCCTCCTATCTAGTCCCCACCTGGAGATCCGAATGGAGGGCTATTTTACCTCCGGAATATTTACCCAAGACGACGTCATCATCATTCAACCATACAGAAAAACTGCATGCCCTCGGAGAAAATTACGGCTGTAGTTTCCCCTTGCTTTCAGCTGTTCGTAGTACCAGAACAGCAAGGCTGTTTTGGATGATGTTGCAAGGCCAGATCAGTCAATCCTCCAGACTGTTGCTCCTGAAGCTCCCGAAAAGGCTGCTGCACCTCTTCGGGAAATACACGTTTGTCTGGTCTCTCAACAGATAACCCTCCGTTGTGATTGCACCTATGGTACGGCTATCTGTATCGTTGAGGCATGCAAATCCCCCCCACCAACGGTAAGGTCCATGGTTCATGTATTTGTAGAGGGGAAAATGTTGTCAGCCAAATTCTCGAGAAGTTCTTCAGTAGTTTACTTCAAATTTTATTTTTACATTTTACTATAATAAACGTTCGGATGGTTATATATATATATATATGGCACGCAGGCCTTCGTCGGTAATCCGCCGGGTGGATTCAGTTCGGGGCCAGCGCCTTACCCGAGTCCTGGAAGCAGCGCATTAGCGCTCTCGGCTAACCTAGCTGCTCTGTGCAAAATTCTACCAGGCGGCTTCCTTTTTCATTGCTTACCCGCATATTCACCTACTACTTTTCCTTCTCTTAATTTTACTGCTATCGAATTACAGTCCCCCATGGCTATATATATATATATATATATATATATATATATATATATATATATATATATATATATATATATATGTTGTTGTGGTCTTCAGTCCTGAGACTGGTTTGATGCAGCTCTCCATGCTACTCTATCCTGTGCAAGCGTCTTCATCTCCCAGTACCTACTGCAACCTACATCCTTCTGAATCTGCTTAGTGTATGCATCTCTTGGTCTCCCCCTACGATTTTTACCCTCCACGCTGCCCTCCAATACTAAATTGGTGATCCCTTGATGCCCCAGAACATGTCCTACCAACCGATCCCTTCTTCTGGTCAAGTTGTGCCACAAACTCCTCCCCAATCCTATTCAGTACCTCCTCATTAGTTATGTGATCTACCCATCTAATCTTCAGCATTCTTCTGTAGCACCACATTTCGAAAGCTTCTATTCTCTTCTTGTCCAAACTATTTATCGTCCATGTTTCACTTCCATACATGGCTACACTCCATACAAATACTTTCAGAAAAGACTTCCTGAAACTTAAATCTATACTCGATGTTAACAAATTTCTCTTCTTCAGAAACGCTTTCCTTGCCATTGCCAGTCTACATTTTATATCCTCTCTACTTCGACCATCATCAGTTAGTTTGCTCCCCAAATAGCAAAACTCCTTTACTATTTTAAGTATCTCATTTCCTAATCTAATACCCTCAACATCACCCGACTTAATTCGACTACATTCCATTATCCTCGTTTTGCTTTTGTTGATGTTCATCTTATATCCTCCCTTCAAGAAACCATCCATTCCGTTCAACTGCTCTTCCAAGTCCTTTGCTGTCTCTGACAGAATTACAATGTCATCGGCGAACCTCAAAGTTTTTATTTCTTCTCCATGGATTTTAATACCTACTCCGAATTTTTCTTTTGTTTCCCTTACTGCTTGCTCAATATACAGATTGAATAACATCGGGGAGAGGCTACAACCCTGTCTCACTCCCTTCCCAACCACTGCTTCCCTTTCATGTCCCTCGACTCTTATAAGTTCTGCCATCTGGTTTCTGTACAAATTGTAAATAGCCTTTCGCTCCCTTTATTTTACCCCTGCCACCTTTAGAATTTGAAAGAGAGTATTCCAGCCAACATTGTCAAAAGCTTTCTCTAAGTCTACAAATGCTAGAAACGTAGGTTTGCCTTTCCTTAATCTTTCTTCTAAGATAAGTCGTAAGGTCAGTATTGCCTCACGTGTTCCAGTATTTCTACGGAATCCAAACTGATCTTCCCCGATGTCGGCTTCTACTAGTTTTTCCATTCGTCTGTAAAGAATTCGTGTTAGTATTTTGCAGCTGTGGCTTATTAAACTGATTGTTCGGTAATTCTCACATCTGTCAACACCTGCTTTCTTTGGGATTGGAATTATTATATTCTTCTTGAAGTCTGAGGGTATTTCGCCTGTTTCATACATCTTGCTCACCAGATGGTAGAGTTTTGTCAGGACTGGCTCTCCCAAGGCCGTCAGTAGTTCCAATGGAATGTTGTCTACTCCGGGGGCCTTGTTTCGACTCAGGTCTTTCAGTGCTCTGTCAAACTCTTCACGCAGTATCGTATCTCCCATTTCATCTTCATCTACATCCTCTTCCATATCCATAAGCCGCTAGAGCATCTTCTTCAGGGTGTGCGGTCTTCACCCTGGTTATTTGGAGTCCCTGCAGGATGTCCCTGCACTGCCTCCATGCATCTCTTTGACGATATGTTGGTAATGCTTCTCTTTTTTTTCGTGTCTTCTCGTTGGCCCTTTTCAGGATATATATCGGCTTCTGGGTTGCCCGCGTGTGCGGACAACTGTGCTGGTCCGTGGACAGGCCGTTTTCAGTGCTCCCGTCGCGGACGGCGTTGGGAGCGCCTTATTTCGACGGCTGTTGAACAGCCGCCGGTGAGGCGATCATCACTGTTTCAGCCACTCTCTGCAGCGTGTCGGCAAGGTGAGTTACCTTGTCGATTGCCGCAGAGAGTGCTGAAATTGCTGCGGCCAGCCCTCCTTCAAGCGCTGCTGATGTGGCGCCTTGGCTGGTTGCTGCAGGGTGACGTGAGGCGGCTGGCGCGTTGCCGCGCCTTTCGCCTCCCGTCGTTTCGTGGTCTTCTTTGCGCGCCTTCCCGTGGACTTGGTAGGCGCGCTGGTCATCTGGCGTGCGCTCGCGCGCACGTTTTCTGGCGCGGGTGCGCCAGCTTCTGTTGCCCCCTTCAGTGGAGGCGGATTTAGCAGCGTTGGCTGCCGGCGTCGGCCTTGCGTGTGCCGGCCGCCTCACCGGTTTTGCGCCTGGGCGCGGACGGCGGAGGAAGCGGTCGGCAGTCGTCGTCGCCTGCTGCCCCTTCTGGCGAGCTATTGCGGCTTTGAACACTTCGCAGCCGCGGTAGCTCGCCACGTGTGGGCCGCTGCAGTTTGCACACTTGGGAGCGTGCGACCTCGGTAGCGGACACAGTCTGCTGGCATGGGCCCCGGCACACTTCACGCACTTCTCGGGGAAGGAGTAGTGGCGAGCCACATGTCCCATCCCCTGGCAGTGGAAGCATTGCACCAGGCCCCTCTTCTGCTTCAGGTTTTCGACGGTGACCTTGGTATTGGCCACCCTCGTCACCTGGTAGAGCCGCCTGTTTTCTGGTGTATCGGTGGCCCATATCCATAATATTGTCCTCAAGTACATCGCCCTTGTATAGACCCTCTACATACTCCTTCCACCTTTCTGCTTGCCCTTCTTTGGTTAGAACTGGGTTTCCATCTGAGCTCTTGATGTTCATACAAGTGGTTCTCTTATCTCCAAAGGTCTCTTTAATTTTCCTGTAGACAGTATCTACCTTACCCCTAGTGAGATAAGCCTCTACATCCTTACATTTGTCCTCTAGCCATCCCTGCTTAGCCATTTTGCACTTCCTCTCGATCTCATTTTTGAGACGTTTGTATTCCTTTTTGCCTGCTTCATTTACTGAATTTTTATATTTTCTCCTTTCATCAATTAAATTCAGTATTTCTTCTGTTACCCAAGGATTTCTACTAGCCCTCGTCTTTTTACCTACTTCATCCTCTGCTGCCTTCACTACTTCATCCCTCAAAGCTACCCATTCTTCTTCTACTGTATTTCTTTCCCCCATTCCTGTCAATTGTTCCCTTATGCTGTGCCTGAAACTCTGTACAACCTTTGGTTCTTTCAGTTTATCCAGGTCCCATCTCCTTAAATTCCCACCTTTTTGCAGTTTCTTTAGTTTTAATCTACAGGTCATAACCAATAGATTGTGGTCAGAGTCCACATCTGCCCCTGGAAATGTCTTACAATTTAAAACCTGGTTCCTAAATCTCTGTCTTACCATTATATAATCTATCTGATACCTTTTAGAATCTCCAGGGTTCTTCCATGTATACAACCTTCTATCATGATTCTTAAACCAAGTGTTAGCTATGATTAAGTTGTGCTCTGTGCAAGATTCTACCAGGCGGCTTCCTCTTTCATTTCTTAGCCCCAATCCATATTCACCTACTACGTTTCCTTCTCTCCCTTTTCCTACATTCGAATTCCAGTCACCCATGACTATTAAATTTTCGTCTCCCTTCACTATCTGAATAATTTCTTTTATTTCATCATACATTTCTTCAATTTCTTCGTCACCTGCAGAGCTAGTTGGCATATAAACTTGTACTACTGTAGTAGGTATGGGCTTCGTATCTATCTTGGCCACAATAATGCGTTCACTATGCTGTTTGTAGTAGCTTACCCGCATTCCTATTTTCCTATTCATTATTAAACCTACTCCTGCATTACCCCCATTTGACTTTGTGTTTATAACCCTGTAGTCACCTGACCAGAAGTCTTGTTCCTCCCGCCACCGAACTTCACTAATTCCCACTATATCTAACTTTAACCTATCCATTTCCCTTTTCAAATTTTCTAACCTACCTGCCCGATTAAGGGACCTGACATTCCACGCTCCGATCCGTAGAACGCCAGTTTTCTTTCTCCTGATAACGACATCCTCTTGAGTAGTCCCCGCTCGGAGATCCGAATGGGGGACTATTTTACCTCCGGAATGTTTTACCCAAGAGGACGCCATCATCATTTAATCATACAGTAAAGCTGCATGCCCTCGGGAAAAATTACGGCCGTAGTTTCCCCTTGCTTTCAGCCGTTCGCAGTACCAGGACAGCAAGGCAGTTTTGGTTATTGTTACAAGGCCAGATCAGTCAATCATTCAGACTGTTGCCCTTGCAACTACTGAAAAGGCTGCTGCCCCTCTTCAGGAACCACACGTTTGTCTGGCCTCTCAACAGATACCCCTCCGTTGTGGTTGTACCTACGGTACGGCTATCTGTATCGCTGAGGCACGCAAGCCTCCCCACCAACGGCAAGGTCCATGGTTCATGGGGGATATATATATATGGAGGGGAAATGTTGTTAGAAAAATATCGAATAGTTCTTTACCAATTTACTTCAAATTTCTACACAATACTCTAATAAACATTTGGATGGAAATAGACTACATATTTTCTGTATGAATGATATATACAGGTTGAATCAGAATTGTGCGAACAGTCTTAATTTTGTTTCGTTTTGTGTTCCAAGTTGTTAGTACTCAGGGCTGAGTCAAAATTATGTGAACTTCCATTAAGGTTGCAACCATTCTTTTCTGTTCCAATGTGAATCTGTCAGCCATGGTACGGAGAGGAGGAAGGGAGGAAATTAACATAGAGAGGCGGAACGAGGAGATGGGCAGAGAGAGAGAGAGGGGGTAGGAGATAATCAGAGATATGGGTGAGGAGGTGATCTACGGAGAGTAGCTCATGTTTTAGGGGGGCGGAGGAGAAGGAGACAGACAAAGAGAGCAAAGAGAGATGGGAGAGAAGATGGACAGAGAGAGGAGAGAATGAGTTTCGAATGTATAGCCAATTCATATGCTCATTTAGCAACTGCCAGGTTCGAAAGTGTGCTATAACGTCACACACAGTGCTAATTTGTTAACAGTTTGCAGATGTACACTACTGGCCATTAAAATTGGTACACCAAGGAGAAATGCAGATGGTAAACGGGTATTCATTGAACAAATATATTATACTAGAACTAACATGTGATTACATTTTCACGCAATTTGGGTGCATAGATCCTGAGAAATCAGTACCCAGAACAACCACCTCTGGCCGTAATAACGGCCTTGATACGCCTGGGCATTGAGTCAAACACAGCTTGGATGGCGTGTACAGGTACAGCTGCCCATGCAGCTTCAACACGATACCGCAATTCATCAAGAGTAGTGACTGGCGTATTGTGACGAACCAGTTGCTCGGCCACCATTGACTAGACGTTTTCAATTGGTGAGAGATCTGGAGAATGTGCTGGACAGGGCAGCAGTCGAACATTTTCTGTATCCAGAAAGGCCCGTACAGGACCTGCAACACACGGTCGTGCATTATCCTGCTGAAATGTAGGGTTTCGCAGGGATCGAATGAAGGGTAGAGCCACGGGTCGTAACACATCTAGAATGTAACGTCCACTGTTCAAAGTGCCGTCAGTGCGAACCAGAGGTGACCGAGACGTGTAACCAATGGCACCCCATACCATCACGCCGGGTGATACACCAGTATGGCGATGTCAAATACACGCTTCCAATGTGCGTTCATCGCGATGTCGCCAAACACGGATGCGACCATCATGATGCTGTAAACAGAACCTGTATTTATCCGAAAAAATGACATTTTGCCATTAGTGCACCCAGGTTCGTCGTTGAGTACACCATCGCTGGCGCTCCTGTCTGTGATGCAGCGTCAAGGGTAACCGCAGCCATGGTCTCCGAGCTGATAGTCCATGCTGCTGCAAACGTCATTGAACTGTTCGTGCAGATGGTTGTTGTCTTGCAGACGTCCCCATCTGTTGACTCAGGGATCGAGACGTGGCTGCACGATCCGTTACAGCCATGCAGGTAAGATGCCTGTCATCTCGACTGCTAGTGATACGAGGCCGTTGGGATCCAGCACGCCGTTCCGTATTACCCTCCTGAACCGACTGATTCCATATTCTGCTAACAATCATTGGATCTCGACCAACGCGAGCAGCAATGTCGCGATACGATGAACCGCATTCGCGATAGGCTACAATCCGACCTTTATCAAAGTCGGAAACGTAATGGTACGCATTTCTCCACCTTACACGAGGCATCACAACAACGTTTCACCAAGCAAGGCCGGTCAACTGCTGTTTGTGTATGAGAAATCGGTTGGAAACTTTCCTCATCTCAGCACGTTCTAGGTGTCGCCACCGGCGCCAACCTTGTGTGAATGCTCTGAAAAGCTAATCATTTGCATATCACAGCATCTTCTTCCTGTCGGTCATATTTCGCGTCTGTAGCGCGTCATCTTCGTGGTGTATCAATTTTAATGGCCAATAATGTATTATTACAACAATATCAGTTACCTTGTTCAACCAGGGAATTAAAGAAAGAAGCACACATTTCAGATGCGCCTGTTTAGATATAAAGACCTTCATACATGACATGAAAGGAAAAATGTGAAATTCAGTTGCCTACATACGCAAATTCAAAACAGTTTTCCATATAAGTTCTTATTAACTTGGTACCAGAAGTTCATACGATTAATATAATCAAATTTTTCAGTGAAACTGATACAAGTACACAAACTGCAAAGTCTACTGTGCCACTGTTATTATGAGACTTCGTACTCTCTCTCATTAAGAGAATTCGTACTGTCTCCGATTGTGTCCCACGTTAATGATTATTTCAAGATAATGCGTGTAAGGACCAAATACATACTATTTTGACGCTTTTTGCCTCCAGATTGCACAGAAGCTGAAATCCAGGTGCAGAAAATTAAAATGGCAGTTATAAATACAAGTACTCTTTTATGAAACGCACGCTAAGTGACTTCCAAAAGAGGCTCATTAAATTCACGAGTGAACTTCAAATATGAGTATGCACGAATACGGAACGTATTACAGCAGTCACAGAAATCTAACTCCAGAGTACACAAGATAAGATGACGCGATAGGGGAATCTGGATATGGAAATACAGCACGAATGATAAAGAAGAGTATAAACTATAAAATCATTGACCTGGATCCTGAAAACATCGTCTTTCATGCTACAGCAGCCATTATGTCAACAAATATGTCCAAACTGTTTACTCTTAGCGAAATGCTGAAATCGGTTAAGCGGGGATGTACGCAAAAGTTTCCAAATTTGTTGACATCAGATGGTTATGTAGCTTGCTGGAAATGCCGTCTCAAATGTTCAGTGTTTAATTCGTGCTAAGAATGATGCAAAAGCCTTCTTGTTCCAACGAAAGCGCAGTGATACGCACCCTTTTCTACACGACACTGTCCCTGTTTGCGATATTTCATTATTTCCTGCCGTCATAAAAGCACCTGAAGAGGATATAAGGCTGAGAGTTCGTTTACTGTACAATTAATAACTACTTATTAAAGGAATGCGCACGTGGTAGAATACAAAATTCGAACGAAGGCTTTAATAACTTCTTTTGGAAGAAATGCGCGAAGCCAAAGTTTTGTTAATCTACTTTTGTTGTAATTTCAACGTATGATGATTGTGTGTGTTCAATGATGATAACACTGGAAGAATGAGGGCTCCTATGAGACTTGGATGATGCAGGTTGTTTCACTGAAAACCTATTGAAGATGACTGATAATCTGCTTATTGCAAGTGCTGAAATGTCAGCGAAGTATGTTACCAGAAAGACACACAAGACAAATAAAACTAGCAAAAAGAGTTTCATGAAGACCAAGGAACCCAAATGTATGGCTATGACATCAATGTTAATAAAATCTTCTTTTTGCGTTTCCCGCAACTGTAATTTCTCAGTTTAAAAGCAACTTTTCTGCTGATACTCCTTGGAAAAAAGGTGAAATATGCTGCTGACTATACATACTGTAACATGACTTCGTGTAGTATAAAATTTTTCAAAGCGCATTGCCGCCAAAATCATTAAACTTTTTGTGAAATAAAAACTGCTATGTTTCATAAAAATAAATTTAAAAAAACTTTGATACGGTTCCAAGACCGACATTAGAAAACAAGTACACAGATTTATTTATCTAATTACTAAGAATAACTGCCACATTGTGAAAGTGATAAAAAATGAAAGTAACCTTTGATAAAATGTTCCCCAAGTGATAATATGTGTTCTAAAAGTATCCAGTAGCGTTATGATAAAATTATCTGACAAAAGAAACTTAAAAATTTCCAGATTATAACCAATAACATAATGACAACATGTGCAAAATTTGGTTCTGGTAGTTCTTAAACAGCAGAAGATACATTAAAGTATACTTACCCGTGTGAATTCTCGTACGCCATCGCGTCAGTGTGTTGAAGCATTACACAAACGCAGCAATCGCCTGCGGGAGACGGAGGACACAGAAACCGTTGTAATTGAAGAACAGATAAACCGCCACAGGTCGCTCATCATATGCGAGCATCGTCAGGTATTCATTGCCCTGATGGCAACGCGTTAGCGGTTTACAGCACCACTCGGCACCATCGTCAACACGAAGCTGCCACCAGGGTAATGAACATCTGAGTACGAATATGCTCGCTTGTGAAGAGCGTAACTGGTCAAGCAATACACGTGCTATAGTGGTCTATCTGTACGTTAATATTACAGTATGTTAGTATGTGTGAAAAATACTGTGCATATCTGTCGCAAATGTATTAAATAGAATGGCTGACAGTATTGACCCTTACGGCAAAGATTTACTTGTTCTTCCAGGGACCATAGATTTGTTTTTAACTATAAATTTACATTAAATTTTATCATCTTCTTTGCCAGTGTCGATGGACTGACATCGTCATAAGCAAGATCTAAATCTGTATAATATCCAACAAGATGGATTTACTTTTACTGAAGCTTGATCGGATATCAGTTATCACATTATAAGGTTTCACTAGGACCGTATCCTTTTCTGAATCTCAACTGTGGCTTTGGAAATATATTTCCGTGTTCACAGCACTATTCCAGTTTGTGTTTTACCGTCCTTTCATGTGTTTTAATGGACATGAGGAAGGAGTTGTAGGTCTGTATGATCTTATCTTGGAGAAGTTTTCCTGGTTTGTATTTTGGGGTAATCCTTACTGATTTCAGTTTGTCCAATACTCTCTCCCTCCAAAATTCAATCAATATTTTAAACAGTAATTCGCTACGTTTAACCCTCGTAATACCAAGGGTGGTGGTACTTTATACTCACCTTTTGAAAGTTTATAATCCAGTTAGTTTTTTATATTTTAAAGTTTTGAGAAAACTTTTATTGTTTTTACTGAATTCTTTTACCTGATTCCAGAAAGGTTTTAATTTTTTCAGTTAAATATAACCCGAAAATTTAAGTCTTAGTACCAGAATGTCCCTTCTCAACGAACGTCGTTTACATTATTATCAGAGTCAGGACCTTACTTACACATCAACATTTCTATAAAATGTACGGAGAGACAAAAAGTTAACAACTCTTAACGAAATTTTCATTTAAAACAGCACAGTTGGTAGTACACGTTATTGAATGCGCCTTGATATTGCTGAGATTGTGCTAAATGATGTTTTCAGGTTCTGGACCCTACTGTCACATTAGGACATCTTTCAAAATTTTGTTGTTAATATAAGTTAACAACAATTATCGAATTTTAGTTTTTAGTTTTTATGTAGTGTGGGCATAAAGTACCCCTCTGCCCTTCGCTTGGTAATGCGCCTTATGGGAAATATTTTGGTATTGCTAGAGTTACGAACTAGGTGGTAAGGCATTGGGTGACGAATATAACCTGGTCCTGGCGCTGCATATTTTGCAGGCAATAGAGCTCTGTTTGGTTTTACAAAGAAATATTCATTATTGAAAAATGCTGTTGTTCGTCTTGTGCATAGAGTAGTAATATCTACTGTGAGTTAGAGGAAATTCGTGTAAGAGACTCTTCACGGAGAGCGGATGAAGAGTAATATACAGGGTGATCCAAAAGTCCGGAAACATCCTCATAAAACTCAAATGGAGTAACAAACAAGGAAACAGAGTCCCTACACATGAGGAACGGGAAGGGGGAAACTTTATAGGCTATGCCACCAACATGGCGGCCATCTTGAAAGTCGCCGTCTTGGATTCAACTCCAAAATTTCGTATTGGAATGTGGTCATGTGACATATCAAACAGATAGAGAATTTCACCAGAAAAACCATGCCGTTGTTATTTTAAACATAGCTTTATTCATTATCAGGTTATAGCCAGTTACATGTGGCAGCGGTGGGACGCTCGGCAGTATGTGTATGTGTTTCAGAGACATTACGCCGAAGTTACACAGTCCCGAGAGACCACCAACAGTCATAGGAATGGCTCGATATGTTGTCCATTATGTTGGATTGTTAATGCTATCCTCTGAACCCAGTTCTGATGAACTTTGAACAACACATCTGGCTGAATTAGACTACGCGCGTCAACAATGCGCTGCTTTAGATGATGCAAATCCCGTATTTTCACAGAATAAACCAGTGCTTTGACATGACCCCAAAGATAAAAATCCAAAGGAGTCAAATCTGGTGAACGCGGTGACCACTCCACAGCACCCCTACGACCAATGCACTTTTGAGGGAACTGCACATCCAGGTATGCTCGCGCATTGTGGTGGGGCTCCATCATGCTGGAAGAATTCCAGAAATGTCCCATCCTCTGTTAACAACGAGGGAAACACTTCTTCATCCAATAACCTCAGATAACGGTTGGCTGTTAACGTACCGTCAAAAAAAAAAAGGTCCAGCGACTTTGGTACCCTACACACCACACCAGACCATCACTTTTTGTGAGTCGACCGTTTTGGAAGCATCAATCCAGTGCGGGTTTGTGTCAGACCAGTATCTGTGATTCTGATTGTTCACTTAACCATCGATCAAGAAATTGGCTTCACCACTGAACAGCACCTGATAGGGGAAACGTGGGTTTATCTGCAGCTGCTGTGTCACCAATTCTGCGAACTGTACCCGACGGTTCTGGGTCATCCTCGTTCAGGTGTTGGAGCAACTTAATTTTGTACGGATGCCATTTCTGCTGCAATAAAATTCGCAGTATGGAGGTACGGCTAACCCCACATTCTTGTGACAGGCGACGAGTACTCCGTTGCGGACTCTTGCTAAATAATGCCAACACGCTCACTGTCGTTGCTTCATCGGTGGCGGATTTTGGTCTTCCAGCCTTAGGTTTATCTGCGACAGAACCTGTTGCTCGGAATTTAGTCAAAAGCTTGGCAACTGCGCTGTGAGTGATGGGCTGTCGCGCGACTGCTACGGTCGCAGGTTCGAATCCTGCATCGGGCATGGATGTGTGTGATGTCCTTAGGTTAGTTGGGTTTAAGTAGTTCTAAGTTCCAGGGGACTGATGACCACAGATGTTAAGTCCCATAGTGCTCAGAGCCATTTGAACCATTTGATGGGCTGTCTGGTTGGGTGACGACTGTTGAAATCCTCAGCAATGACCCGTGTGCTTCTTTCTCCTGATATCAAGATGATTTTAATGCATTCTTCATGTGTTAAGGACTTTTGTAACCTGTAAATAAGAAAACAATGATTAAACCGTTAGCATGAGTAAATGAAACCTAACAGTTAAACACATGTAACATGGGATAGTCACTTTGCACCGTTTCAGACTCCATTTTATGACTTCTCAGTACGTAATATTCATGCTGCCGAGCGTCCCACTGCTGCCGCAAGTAATTGGCTATAACCCGAGAATGAATAAAGCTATGTTTAAAATAACAACGGCATTGTTTTTGTGGTGAAATACTCTATCTGTTTAATATGCCACATGACCACATTCACATTTGAAATTTTGGAGTTGAATCCAAGATGGCCGTTTTCAAGATGGTCGCCATGTTGGTGGCATAGCCTATAAAGTTTCCCTCTTCCCGTTCCTCGTGCATAGGGACTCTGTTTCGTTGTTTGCTACTCCATTTGGATTTTATCAGGGTGTATCCGGACTTTTGGACCACCCTGTATAGGTTGTTATCCAGTGAGTAACTTTTTTTTCCAATGGCTCAAGACGCTCTTCTATCAGCAACGCATGTTTTTCATTTCACCAAACAAGCAAACGTATGGTATCTATTCGGAAATATGAAAAGCTTATTCTGAGGGATCCTCTGTTGCTGCTCTCTCTCACTATGGGGCTACGTTCTTATATTTGTCGGTAGCATTGGCGCAAAATGGCTCTGAGCACTATGGGACTCAACTGCTGTGGTCATAAGTCCCCTAGAACTTACAACTACTTAAACCTAACTAACCTAAGGACAGCACACAACACCCAGCCATCACGAGGCAGAGAAAATCCCTGACCCCGCCGGGAATCGAACCCGGGAACCCGGGCGTGGGAAGCGAGAACGCTACCGCACGACCACGGGATGCGGGCCGGTAGCATTGACAATATCCTTAGTCTCTTGTTCGCATTTGTCCCAGTCACCTTTCTTAATTTTCAAGTTATGAGATGACTAAACAACTATATTTTCGTACCAGATACTTGACTTGTCGTTATTACGTGGACATCTTGAACCGAGTGGTTCTTGTACGACATTCCGCGTATATGTTATACGAAAATTAGGTGACGAAAACCTCAGAGCCACTGCGGTGTACTTTAGGTTTATTTATCCTCAGAGGTGACTCATCAGTTAGTAGGACCAGACTGTTTTCCTTTAAGATTTCTGTTATTAATCTCCACAGACTGGATTTATATACATAGTTGTATGCATCATAAGTTCCATTATTAGGCTGACCAGATTCCGAAGAGAAAAATCGGGACACTTGTGTTTACTCTTAACTTCATTACTATACTTATGCTTACCTTTCTTGTCAATTATCATGATATTCTGAAGTAGGTCTATGATGATGCGGCACCTGAAATACCCATAGCAAGAAACTATCTTCATTTTGTGAGATGGAAAGGAAAATATAGGTATATTACATATAAATTTCCTTTATTCAAAAATAAAAGGACTGATACATACCTTTTTATTTTAATAGCCTGGATATATTTTCTTCAATGTTTAGTCACTTACTATTTTAAATAGGTACAACGCGTTAATTCTAAAAACTACGTAATGTTACTAATCAGTAATCAGATACAAATTATACAGTTCACCCAAAAACTTAAGACTTACTGTGAGTGCGTACTGTTCGCGCAACAGTGCATACATGCCAAACAATATTCAGTATGTACTGGTAACACATAACGCGTCGCTCACATTCTTCACAAAATTTACTTTCCATTGGTTGCAGTGCCTTTGGAATATATGTTATAAGTGATACTCCTTTATGCTTCTTTTAGTTAAGGTTTTACTTGTCTCGAGGGCCATAGAGTGGAAGGTCGACGAATCATAGGTGGGGGAAGGTAATAACTGCTTTGCTTAACAATATATAAGTATCTCTTACTCTTTCGTTACGCCTTTTTGAGTCCTTAGTCTTCCGACTGGTTTGATGGGGCCACGAATTCCTCTCATCTCAGAGTAACGCTTCCAACATACGTCCTCAGTTATTTGCTGGATGTATCTCAGATTCCGTTTTCCTCTACAGTTTTTACCCACTACAACTTCCTTTAGAACCATGAAGTTATTCACAAATGTCTTAACAGATGTCCTACCATCCTGTCCCTTCTTGTGAGTGTTTTCCACATATTCCTTTCCTCGCCTATTCTTAGCAGAACCTCATTTCTTACCTTATCAGTCCTTCTAATTTTCAACACTCTTCTGTAGCAGCACATCTCAAATGCTTCGATTCTCTTCTTTTCCTATAGTCTATGTTTCGCTACCGTACAACGCCGAGCTCCAAACGCACATACCAAGAAATTTCTTCCTCAAACTAAAGTCTATGTTTGATTGTAGTAGAGTTCTCTTGGCCAGGAATGGCCTTATTGCCAGTGCTATTATGCTTTTCATATACTCCTTGCTCCATCCGTCTCTGGTTATTTTGCCTCCTAGGTAGCAGAATTTCCTCAACTTCACAAATTTTTGATGACCAGTCTTGATGTTAAGTGTCTTGCTATTCTCATTAGTTGCATTTATTGATCTTTATTGGCTTATATTCTTTCCCATGCCTATTACTTTCCCTCACACTGCTGCTCTTTGCCAGGCTACGATTAGAATCGTTTTTCTCCGCTGCTAATTGCTGTTTTTGTTTACTTGCTTAAATCACCATAGTTGACACATGTATCACCCACGTGGGAGGGTGGTCCTTTGTTAACTAAATCTGTATTGCGATAATTGTGTTCTGTTGAAGTAAGCTTGTTGTTATAGACTATATTACTACCATTTAAAAGCAGAAGTTTTTAACCACTGGAGCAGACGTTCACATTGCGAAATAAATAAATAAATAAAAGGAATAAAAAACAACAAACACATGACGACGACACACTGCACGTTTTAAACCCGTTCCGTACTCGTAAAAACTCCTAAATACCAGTACATAAAATAAACTGGCGGTTATAAAACGTGTTACGTCATGAAGCGTCACGTATCAAATTTAATGGAGATGTTTATCACATTAAATGATTAATCTTACATTCAGTTAGGATGTCCATCATTAGTTTTAGTACGACGTGTCGCTGCACAGGAACGACACATGCTAGTATTCGATGTGGCTTGGAAACAAACGGCTTCTGAAAGTCATATTCAAAAATTTTCTCCTATGCTCGAAAATACGCTGTGTCAGTTGATGAAGATTGCTCGTTAGAGGCGTAATAATATACATCTTCTTATTGTAACCCATAAATGCTCCATGAATGAGGAATGAGGGGACCCCGCTGGGGTAAAGACCCTTACGGAGTTTTTGAGTTAAATGCCATCGATTCAAGAGTTGGCCGCCAGGTGGCAGGTTTGTATTACTGTAACTTATAGTGCCACAAAATTTCGCCCCAGCAAGTGTCTCCAGAGGTCAGAAAAAGAGGTAAGTCTGTTTTTTAAAGTTTACATGCAACTTTTATTTGAACATTGTGTAATAGAGAGTCTGAAAAGAAAAATCAACGATTTACTCGTTGATAATACTGCATTTAAACTTCACTTTCACGTGGAAATAATTTTTCCGGTTGGCCCCCAAAATCAACAACATTACATTTGCAGAAAATGGTGATGGTTCAAATGGCTCTGAGCACTATGGGACTTAACATCTGTGGTCATCAGTCCCCTAGAACTTAGAACTACTTAAACCTAACTAACCTAAGGACATCACACACATCCATGCCCGAGGCAGGATTCGAACCTGCGACCGCAGCAGTCGCGCGGTTCCGGACTGAGCGCCTAGAACCGCTAGACCACCGCGGCCGGCGAACATGGTGAAATGGGGCATATCCCTGCAGGTATTCTGGGGTAAATCCCAGTAGCTCCAACAATGCAATGTCAAGACAGTTCTTTGATGCTAATCCCATACCCCCCCCCCCCCTCCCACCAACGCGCACATACACGCGTTGGATGGCTTTCAGCACGTACTGCGTGATATCTCACATGTAGATATAATTCCGCTGTCTTAAAGATTTAGGTGTAACTGTCCTTTAAAGCATTGAAATCTTCCTCTAACGTCGAAGCCCAATGAAGAACGAATGAAAGAAGAATGCATTGGAAAAGCTTGCTACTGTAAAGGAAAGACATGCCAAAGAACGAAAACATACTGGAGTAGAAACAAAACGACATAAGCTAGATTTTATTAAAAAAAGAAAACAGATCAAACAGCTAACTAATTATTCTTCAGAGTCAAATTCAGACTTCTGAGATTATGACAGTGGGTCAGATCTAGATATGGACTTAGTATTTGGCGAAGAAGTGTCAACCGAAGAAGAACAAGAGCCTAGGCCTTGAAGGAAGAATAAGAGGACCTAACAAAGTGTGCTTACTAGGTATCTTGATAGCTTAGCATCAGTAACTGGACTCTTTCAGGTTACCCTACTAATCCTCCTTTCTTGGAAAAAAATTTTTTTTTGTACCAGTACTTTTAAGTTTTATGGTCAAATTTACGAGACATTTCAGTTCAGTACTGAGTTGTATAACTTGGCTACGACACAACGATGTGACAAACGATTATTTTAAATGTTTGTATTATGCAGACATCCATTTCTATCCCTGTTTATCCCAAATAGGGCAAATACCCACTTGGAGCTTTACCTCATTTTGTGGGGTAAAACCCCGCAATTCTTATTTTAGGTAAATTGTAAATTTCGCTATAATTAATAATCAAACAGAGCTGGAATTAAGATAGGTTATAGGTAACATCCCAGCCTATGACTTCAATGTGATATGGCGGTAAAATCTATTTATCAATGACCACAATATTAGAAAAACTGAAAATTGTCGGGCTTTATCTCCATCTACCCTACATTTGTCAAGATATTTGTGGTGTGAACTGCAGTATTGGTGTGTTGCGATATCCTGCTAAAATATGCCATTTGCTAGTTGCCACATACTGGTAAACTTTGAGCCTCCATTCAGCGATTATCGAATCCGTCCACTTGTCATTTCTACTAGCTCCCCACACAATGGTTCTGGGTACTGGAGAGATATGGGCCATTCAGCATGTCGTCTATTGACACATTGGCGTTGATCTGACCAACATAAACAGAAGCGAGACTCATCGCTGAACATCAGAGAATGTGAAGTCAGTATCCCAGCTAACTGTGGTTCTGTACCGTGATATAAGTCTCTGTTGTCTGTGATAAGCGACAGATGACAGCTGGAGATCTCAACCCTGCATCCTGCGATATTCTCATGGTACAGTCTTGAATTTTCTGTTCTTGCCGCGCTATTGCCCCGAATCCGTTTGGTCACGATTCGTCCTGCAGTCATTGCAGTACAGCGAACGGTCTGAGTGATCAGTCGGTATGATATTCTCATGTCCCTCATGCCAATAATTCGACCTTTCTGAAAGTCGGAAGGATAATGGTAAGCTGCACGCGCATGTTTTCTGGGGATGCTGTGTTGCGATCTCCATCTAAAAAAATCCAGTTGCGTTTGACACATCTAGTAGCCATCGCATACCGACACCATTCTTCGTCTGCAGGAATGGCTCATTCTGTACTGAACGTAAGTTTGCATAAGTATGACATTTTAATCGACACATCATGCAGGCTTAGAAATGTCGGAGTATCGGTTTGCTAGGATTCTGTCCACTGTTCACGCTGTAACGCTCTACATTTATGTAATCTTAAAAGATTTCAAGTATCTGGATTGCTGTACCATCATCATGACGATGTCACACTTCTCCAAGCAGCAAGGGTTCTCCATAAGATCCCGAATGCGAAACTTCCAACAGTTTGCGACACAACTATTTTCAGCAGTAGGAATTCAGAATATTATGTTTGAACGATTATTCGATCATCGCAGTTTCCTTCTTTTATTTTACATATATATTAGGGTAGATGGTTAAATCGTTTATCGGGTCTTTCCATTTGGTCTTCAGTTGTCCCATGTTCCTTCGGACTAGCTTTTTATAATAATAAAACATCGTCGATTAATTGCCGTTCTTCTTTTTGATTAAATTTTCTTGACAGAAATGTCAGAGGTTGCTCTTATTTCATGGTTCTTTTTCTCTTACGGTTACATTCGTCAACGTGTCTCAGAAAACTTTGGTACCTTGTTTACGTGATACGTCGTGTTTTCATTTAGGTTAGACCTACAGAGACTGTAAAACGAGAATCTAAATAACAAGTTGAAATATTAATCACATTTGCTTTTTACTCTCACGTTTAATTTTTTCGTAACCGTGTCCCACTACCATACAGAACTGCTGTTGTCCGCAATATTTATAAAATTTTAGTACTGTGTCTTTTTAGTAAATTAACTTATTTACTCATGCCATGATTATAAAATATTGACAGAGGCAATGTGTTCTATGTTTTACTGCATTTTCGGAATTCACTTAATTTCCTAATTAACATTACAGTGATAATGTCGTTTTGAAAAATATGGAAAGTAATGTAAATTATAAAACCTAGAGTATCAGGTCAAACAGATCATCCCTAACATGCATCAAAGCCTGAAACACATTTCCTCGGTCAATATCTTATAATCACTACATGATTAAATAAAAGAAATTTATAAAAACGCAACAATAAAACTTTATAAAAGAATTGCATACGTAGTGTTAGTCACTATCGAAGTGAGACGTGGATGAAAAGAAAATAAAGTGTGAATATAAAAAGTGACTGGTTAACGCGTCAATTAAAATATTTAATCATCTTTCGTCTTTTGGTGCACATATATGATGTACATGAAGAAAATCAATTGACCAAGGAAAAACCACAAGTTCCAGTTAACGCGATAGAATAACTTTCTGTTTTCCAAATATGAAAGTAATCACAGGTACAAAACAGTTGTAGCAGTTGCACGTTCTCATACGATACAGTACACGGCCAGTGGAGCATCCTGTTTCATGCAGACCAACAATGCGACTCCGTTATGATGCATGCGACTCATGTTATTCAATCGAGCGGCACACCGCAGCATGCCGTTACCTGAGGACCCTTAGCCCGCGTACCATTTGTACTCCCTCTAGAGCTTACTATTGACCTTCACGTGTAATGTTGTTTGGTAGGGTGTGCCTTTTGCATCTCGTATTGCGGTGTCCCTATGTCCTTCTACATTTGCCTGGTGATGCGATTTGTGGTCATAATCTACGTGAAGGCATTTGTCTACTTGTAAGAACACCGATCTGTGGTACATTACATTATATCTGTGTATTTCGTCAGTTAGTTTGTTAATGCACAGTTGATTTCATTATCTTAAGATCCTCCACGAACGAACATTAGAACAGCGGACTCTCCAGCTCTTGTCCCTCTGCTCCTTTGCAATCGTCCCCTTAAAAGATGCATTTTCGTAAACACTTATTACGTTCATCTAATTGCAGAAAATAGCGGATGGCAAAGTAAGATGTCTGACTATCCGGCTCTTGCCTGAATTACAATAAATATTCGTCATACTGACGACCAAACAGTGTCTTACAGAAGTATTCAGATGAACATCTACAACAGTGGAAAAGAACAACAAACGACATTATTTTTACCACGGCTGGCAGCTCACAGAGCATATACTAAAATGGTGGAAAGTAAGCTCTACGTCGCTGTAGTGTAAGTAACCTGACAAAATGATATACTTTCCTATGGAATATGCAAAAACAAGTAACAATAACAATAGGCATTATCTAATAGAAAATATTTTCAACATTGAATATTACACTGTATCTTGACTTGGAAGAACGAACTTGAGAAAGAGATTCAATATGTCACACTGAAAAACTATTCATTACAATGCAGAAATACTCCTATTAAGATTAAACTTTAAACTTGACTTAGCAAACTGTTTCTACACTCCTGGAAAATGAAAAACGATCACCATGAATTCGTCGCCCCAGCAGGGGGAAATTTTATCGACACATTCTTGAGGACGTATACAACACACTATTACATAGACAGAGCCGCGCGCACGTGAGTACAGTCAACAGACCGAGTGCAATGCCAGCGCTAGTACTGTGTATATACCCTCATTTTGCAGCAATGCAGGCTGCAATTCTCCCACTGAGACTATCGTAGAGGTGCTGAATGTAGTCTTGCGGAATGGCCTGCGGTGCAATTGCCGCCTGGTGCCTCAGTTGGTGCCTCAGCAGACCGCGCAAGTTGACGTTTCATCCGGGGATCGTGCTGGCCAGTTTGGTTGGCGTACATCTTCAAGAGCACATTGGGTGGCATGGGATACATGTAGAAGTGCGTTGTCCTGCTGGAAAAGCACATCACCTTGCCGGTCCATGAACGGTAGCATAATGGGTTGGATGATGGTTTGAATGTACCGTGCACTGTTCAATATTCCCTCGACAATCATCATGGGAGTGCGGCCAGTGTAGGATACTGCTCCCCACACCATGATGCCTGGTGTTGGCACTTTGTGCCTCTGTCGTATACACTCCTGATTTTAGCTCTCACTTGCACGTCGCCACACACGCGTAAGCCATCATTGGCACCAAGGCAAAGTGACTCTCATCACTGAAGACGACAAGTCTCCATTCGTTCTGTCCACAGCTCGTGGTCTTGTGGCTAACGTCGCTACCTCTGGATCACGGGGTCCTGGGTTAGATTCGTGGCCAGGTTGAGGATTTTCGCTGCCCGGGGACAGGGTGTTTGTGTTGTCCTCATCATTTCATCATCACTCGTGAATGACGTTACATTGGACTGTCTAAAGATGACCACGCAGTTGAGCGCCCGACAAATCAATCATTATCATCATCACCATCATCATCGTCATCATCTATTCGTCCTTTCATAAACGCCTATCGCGACACCACTGGAACCGGGCTGAAAGATGTTGCGGCGTGAACGGGACCGTAGCCCTGCTTCATGGAGACGGTTGCGAATGGTTCTCTTTGATACCCCTGTATCAACGGTGTCCCTAAGTTGTTGTGAAGTGACGATTGGTTCATCACGGCACTTCGTAGGATGCGACCTTCTTGGCGTGCATCTGTGCGTTGCCGTTGTCCGGACCCAGGTCGACGGGCATGTGCACCTTCTGCTGACCACCGGTGACAACATCGATGAACTGTGGAGACCTCACGCACCACGTCTTGCGCAGATCTGCTGTACGTCCACCCGGCCTACAGCTGACCCACTATACGCCCCCGCTCGAACTCCGTTAATTGCACAAACGGTTCACGTGCACGCTGTCACGGCTTGCTAACAATGTTGCAATGTTGCCTTGTATGCTACGGCGAACCGGCTGCCTCTGGCTCTGGCGGCGACCAGCTAGCAACATTCCACGAGCGACAACGGGGTTCCTGGTGCGTCCGCAGCGCTGCGCGTTTGATCATCGTATGCACCGCGCCCTCGAAGTGTCCAGTACAAGTGTGGCGGGTCTTATTCTCTTGCGTCAATGTGTTCGCTTTTCATTTTCTAGGAGTGTATATTCGTTGCTTCTGTTCAGATACTTATAGAATAATTACGTGATTCTAAGGAGAAAAGAAAGAGATTGGTATGTCTCTGCAAATGAAAATGAAATTAATGATAAAAAATTGTTGGGGCTTTCGTGACCACTTGTTGCCTTATTGACTGTTGTCTGTCGTCTCGGGATATTCAGCCGAAGATGTTGAGACGAAAGCCAGCAGCCAATATGTCGAAAATAATCATGTTGCGAATTGTAGGCATCCGTTGTTCAGCAAGAAGAACACTTGAAAGCATCAAAAAGAAAACTGAAAAAAGCAGACAACAGTCATGAAAAAGCGCTGTCGAGAAGAATGCTCATCCAAAAGGGTAGTCAACAGCGATATGAACCACTTGCGACACAGTAGACTTTAATATTATTCATTATGGTGATACTACTATAGCACATTATAACTTTAATTTCATCCACTATCAAGTTTACCGAGTCGAATTTTCAAACACCGATGTATAGAAGTGAGTTCGTGTGACGAGATATTGCTAGTCTTTTACGGACACCGGATGACTGACTTCATTCTAAATTACTGAGTGACTGAAGGCTGCTGTACAAGATGTTTCGAAGTTTTTAGCGTGAATAAGGGCGGGCTCATAGATGCTTTGAGTAGAAATCCATATGGAGTACTATAACAGTGCTGTGTTGTAGGAAAAAATTGTGTATCTTTTATTCCAATGTTCTGCTACTGCTGGATGTATGAGCGATAGTACATGACTGCGAGTTGGTCTTTATCAGCTGTGAGACTTGCTGCCGAAAGAAGGCACAGTACTCGCTACTAAGAGAATACCACAACCTGCGTGGCTGTGATGTATCCTTAAAGATTTAAAACCCAGGAGTTAACTGTGAGATTGTAAATAAATTTGTGACAATTCCATTAAACACAAATATATTCGTGAGAATAGTTGCCAATAATTAAATCGTGTACAGATAGTTTGAGTAGGACTGCAGTGCTTTGAATGAGTAACGATAATAAATTTTAGCCAAGGTGCACAATGAATGATTCATGAGAAGTGAAAGTAAATACATAATTTCTGCGTCCCATTACTGTACCTGATACAATCCCCAAAAGCCTTACAACATTATTAATTTCTAGATCCTGTAACATTTTAAAATTTCGAGTCAGTAAGTTAAAACTAAGAGGCAGAGAACCTACACAGCTTCTACTTTTGCTGAGCGTTAGATTTTGCTAAAATTACCCACGCAACGTAAACAGAGAGAAATCTTCCAATGAAAGCATGTTATACATGTAGTTAAAGGTTGATACCTAATCTGGACTTTCTTTCTTTCCTGCTGCTCATAAAAAACATAAAAAACAAGCAATAGCTCCAAAAATATTTACTTTATCTTTTCAAAAATTTTGACAAATGTTATATCTTTTTATAAGAGGGTTAGTCAGAAAGCAATGCCACCTACTTTTTTCTCCTTCAATAAACTTTTTTAAGTGAAAAATTTGAATTTGACTCCGTTCCGCAAAACTTTTACTCCAATCCTCTGGAGTAGTAACTTTTTGGGTCAACAGATGCCACTCGCTTGCAAAATGGCCGACATCGATGTTCGTATTAGACAGCGTTCTATGATACAGTTCTTGAATGCAGAAGGCGAAACGCCCATTCACATTCACGAAACGCTGAGAAAGGTGTACAGTGCTGTAACGGTGAACAACAGCACTGTTACATGGTGGGTTCGTAGCTTTAACGAAGCTGAAGGGCAAACACCGCTGACTAATGAAGCGCGGAGTGGAAGGCCGCTGGCTGCAGTAAAACATTCAGCGGGTCGATGACAACATTTCTGATGGCTGCTGGGTGACCGTAGATGTTTTAAAACTGAGCATAAACAGTCTCTACTACACAAAAACGTTTATCTTGTGGTAACTGATTTCGCTCAGTTTTTGATCACCTTCAGACCTCGTACTGAAATATGAACATAGAATGGATTTAAAGGGATGTCTGAAAATAGTAGTAATATATAAAATACCGATGATGGTAGGCGGTGGCGATGAACGGAGCGGCTTTTACGACTCCACGAACTTCAACTATTAACGACAGCAATGCAATGGTGTTTAAATACGCGATGCTACGCCCACTCTATACCGAATTGCGTCAGCGATAGCCAGTAAGGCATACAGGACGTAAAACAATTATTACAGTAAGACAATACGGAATGGTTGCATGAAAGCCAGTAACAAATGAAAAAAATATGTGCAAAAAGACGCTTAAAATTATAAGTTGCACTTGCTTTTAAGTCAGGAGGGGTCTCCTTTGATCTCTTCCATACTGTTCAACATTTCTGATCAGAAAATTAATTTCTTATGACAAACAATTATGAATTAGCATCAGAAGAAAATAGTTACTTTTATCAGCCAGCAACATAAAACTGCATTCTTCCATCAATGAGCATTCTGGAAACATGCCCCAGGTTGTGGCTATGTCATGTCTCTGCAATATCCTTTCTTCCAGGAGTGCTAGTTCTGCAAGGTTCGCAGGAGAGCTTCTGTGAAGTCTGAAAGGTAGGAGACGAGGTACTGGCAGAACTAAAGCTGTGAGGACGGCGCGTGAGTCGTGCTTAGGTGGCTCAGATGGTGCCGGCACGGTAGCTCAGCGTGCTCGGTCAGAGGGTTAGCTACTCTCTGAAAAAAAAAAAAAAAAAAAAAAACTGAGTGAATGGCTCAACGAAGAACTTAAAACGGACGTCATAGGACGTCTGCCCCGAACACATCGAACAAACTATAACGAACAAAATGAGCTCAACACAAAAAAGATGGTAGGACACTTGCCCACGAAAGTCAAAGGTCTCGAGTTCGAGTCTCGGCCCGGAACACAGTTTTAATCTGCCAGGAAGTTTCAATGAGCGTACATTCTGTCCAAGGGTTACCAATGTCACTAATACTCCTTTTCACTCT
This sequence comes from Schistocerca nitens, assembly GCF_023898315.1. Taxonomy (NCBI): domain Eukaryota; kingdom Metazoa; phylum Arthropoda; class Insecta; order Orthoptera; family Acrididae; genus Schistocerca; species Schistocerca nitens. The sequence continues at coordinate 485,860,837 of NC_064614.1, read as the reverse complement.
TGCTGAATCAGCCCTTATAAACATAGGGCTACAATATAATTTAACGTCAACTCTAAGCGACGTAAACATTAAACACATAATAGCCAACATTAAAGTAGTGAGAAACTTTCCCATTTGAATGCATCAGAAGTTTGCAAAATTGTCCTACAAATTAAAGACATAATCACCAAAGAAAAAAACGTTGAAGCAAAAGATAATAACGAATCCCAAATAGTTGAAAATATTAATGACAAGCTTACAATTAATGTTGCAATTGTAAGAAAGACAGGAAAAGGTAATACATTGTTTTTGTTAATGCAAGTTATTATATCTTAAAGATATTAACGTTTTTCAGTGAAAACAGCATTGCCGAAATTAACAAAGCTCCAATTCCGAAATTTCAAAGTAGGGTTAAAAAACTGATTGATGATAATAATTACCTTCTTTTACCGAAACAAAAACTGTCATTGACGGTAATGAATCCTCAATTACCGAAATTGTTGTTGTTGCGGTCTTCAGTCCTTAGACTGTTTTGATGCAGCTCTCCATGCTACTCTATCCTGTGCAAACTTCTTCAGCTCCCAGAACTTACTGCAATCTACATCCTTCTGAATCTGCTTAGTGTAGACATATCTTGGTCTCCCTCTACGATTTTTACCCTCCACGCTGCCCTCCAATGCTAAATTTGTGATCCCTTGATGCCTCAGAAATTAAGATCCCAATTAAAGCTAGATGAACCTAATATGTCAATTTGTCCAATTGTTAACAATATGAACTGTCCATTGTATATGCTAAACGAAAGACTGAATGATATTTTGAAAGCTTTTTACGTTTTTGAAGAGAATTTTAGCTTAAAGAACAGCTACGAACTAGCACAGTCGATTTACAACATTCAAATTCCTGACGATGGAAGATTTTCCTGATTAGACGTTATGAACTTGTAAATTAACGTAATAATCACTGTAGGAATAGCCACTATTAAAAATAATTTACTTCAAAATAAGCTTCTGATGTGGGAGAAATAACAGACTTCAGTGAATTACATGAAAGTACTCTTGCTTTCAACTACTTTTCATTCAATGGCAAAATCTATTTCCAAAGGTCAGATTAGCATTGGGCAGTTATTTAGCAGGTACCCTAGCTACCATTTTTGTTAATCATGTAGAATCACAATTTTTCAGAAACAGTCCACAGATCACGAATAAAATTTTATGTTATAAGAGACATGTTGGTGATATTTTTTTGCTATGTAAAGGTTCCAGAAATGAGGCGGACTCACTAACACTTTAAATAACGTTCAGCCTAATCTTGTTTCTACAATAGAACTAAAAACAAGAATAACATTAACTTTTAGATCTAACCATTTCAAACTGCAGCGAAAAACATTGTTTTACCATTTACAGGAAGTCGCCTGCAGCTGATGTAATTATTACTGCAAATTACAGTCATCATTTTATATACATAAAAGCCTTTCTCGAATCTAAGGTTCACAGAAAACCTACATTACCTCTGGTACCAGATGCAGTCCAAAAAGAACTAAACATTTTAAAGAGAACTGCCAAAGCTACCTGTTTTATCTCCAATGAAGTTGTTTATTTGCTTTGTAAATCCCAACAATCTGATAACTATATTACTACTCCCAATAGCGAATTCACCAAAATTATGTACATGGCTCAATTTATGACAAAACTAATAAACTGTTAAAGAACAGTGATTTGACAATAACCTTTTGCAGAATAGGCTGAAGCATACAACCGGCAACTACAATAATACCCATCTAAATACCGGTGTTTGTAAAGTATGACGCAAAGATTGCGACAAAAAGTACATTGGCCAGACAGGTCAGAACTTCACTACTCTCTGTAAGAGATGTACTTCAGGTAAATCGTCATAAATTAGTATTTGGCCAACACCTACCACATCACTGTCACTCAGAAGGATCTATAACGAATGAATTAAAAGTTCTTCACAATGTAACTAAAGGGTTGGTAATTAACACATAAGAAGACGTAGAAATTTACGCTCGCTACAAAAATAAACCCTCGTCCATACTCAACGATCAATTATACTTCAGGGGAAAATATTTCTAAGATCTTTTTGAAGACTTACTATAGAATTTTCCTGCTCTTGTGTTCCTCTTATACTCTTCCTTTCATTTTTTATGGGATGTTTTCATGATTGTATAAAACTTGTGCACTTTATTAAACTTTTGGCTGCTAATGTTTTTATATTTTATGCATGACTATCTTAACAGGACCAATTTGTTTTATGACAATTACTGTGCAGTGCCTCTCTTGATGTAATATGATAATTTAGCTCTAGGCTGACTAAAGAAAGGGTATTTTCTTTCTGTTCGTTTTTATTCCCCTTTTATTTCTCAAATAACAATTGTAACTTCATGCTTATTGCTGTTCTATGGAGTTGTTGTGACCTTAAACAGCTACATTCATAGTAATTATTAACTTTTAACTGCTTTTGCGTTTGTTTTAAATGTATGACTATTAGATGGGTCAATGATGTATTATATCGTAGTAGCATAACCTATTTTTATGTACATCTGACATTGTGTACGCCTATTTTATGGAATTTCGTGGAATATATATATGGCAATAAACAACTACGTTCAAAGTTCTTTTAAACTTCCGTTTTCTTATGCATGTTGTTTCATGTTTTTGACTACCTTCATGGGTCAATGAAATTTTATGCCATAGTTCCTTTGATGCAACTGAAATTTTAAAATGCTTTGGTTATCATGTACCCTACTTGTTATCATGTGGGTTACCTCGTCATTGTCATCTGGAGGATCTGACAAATATTACGACAGCAGTCTACTTGCACGCCAGTATTTTTTAACAACCACTCACTGTTACAACTTTGAAATTGTCTTCTTTTGAAACGTGCACATCGACAACTCCATGCCGTTTCGATGGTAAATAAGGTCGTCACTCAAGCAGTATTATCACTGGCAATATGATCTAGGGGCAATATGCAGTACCTGGCATGCATTTTTACGTATCGGCCTACATGCCAGTACTTATTTCACATCCAGCTATGAAATACTCTTACGCTGCATGGCGCATATCGATATGACCACATCATCTCCACGCGAACCACTTAACCACCGTCTTTGCTGCCATACAATCTACTAGTTTGCCATAAATCACTACAGACGGCTACCGGTGTTCTCATAGACGATTATGATTGATTATCTCATTTATATACTTTTTATCACAGATTGATTAAATGCTGTTTATACCAGTCATTTTATGCAATGCAATGTTCTTATTTCTTCATTTGTTATTAGCTTTTATGCAACTATTCTGCACATAGTTTATTGTAAAACTGTTTTATGTTCTGGTGCAGGAATGGCAAAACGTCATTTTTTCGGATGAATACAGGTTCTGTTTACAGCATCATGATGGTCGTATCCGTGTTTGGCGACATCGCGGTGAACGCACATTGGAAGAGTGTATTCGTCATCGCCATACTGGCTTATCACCCGGCGTGATGGTACGGGGTGCCATTGGTTACACATCTCGGTCACCTCTGGTTGGCTTTGACGGCACTTTCAACAGTGGACATTATATTTCAGATGTGTTACGACCCGTGGCTCTACCCTTCATTCGATCCCTGCGAAACCCTACATTTCAGCAGGATAATGAACGACCGCCTGTTGCAAGTCCTATACGGGCCTTTCTGGATACAGAAAATGTTCGACTGCTGCCCTTTCCAGCACATTCTCCAGATCTCTCACCAACTGAAAACGTCTGGTCAATGATGGCCGAGCAACTGTCTCGTCACAATACGCCAGTCACTACTCTTGATGAACTGTGGTATCGTGTTGAAGCTGCATGGGCAGCTGTACCCGTACACGCCATCCAAGCTGTGTTTGACTCAATGCCCAGCCGTATCAAGGCCGTTATTACTGCCAGAGGTGGTTGTTCTGGGTACTGATTTCTCAGGATCTATGCACCCAAATTGCGTGAAAATGTAATCACATGTCAGTTCTAGTATAATATATTTGTCCAATGAATACCCGTTTATCTGCTGCATTTCTTCTTGGTGTAGCAATTTTAATGGCCAGTAGTGTAGCTACAGTATTCCTCGAACCACTGCATCACACTCCTGGTTTTGTGACACGGCGCATTATCTTATTGAAAAATGCCACTGCCATCGGAACATGATGTTATGAAGGGGTGTACATCGTTTGCAACCGGTGTAGGACACTTGTTCGCCATCATGGTTCCTTGCGCAAGCTCCAATGAACCCATGAATGCCCTTGTGAATATTTCCCAGAGCATAATGAAGTCACCAGGAGCTCGTCTCCGTCCCACAGCACAGGTGTCAAGGAGCCTTCCCCTGGAAGATGACGCATTCGTGCCCCCCCCCCATCTGCATGTTGAAGAAGGTATTGGGACTATTCAGACCACGCAAATGTGCCCAGGTATCCAGTGACGATATTCACGTGTCCATTTCAGTCGTAATTGCCAGTGTCGTGTTCTTAACATTCGCACATGCGTGGGTCGCCGGCTGCAGAGGCACATCGTTGTGAGTGCTCGGTGCACTGAATGTTCAGACACTCTTGTACTCTGCCCAGGATTAGACTCCGACGTTAGTTCCGACATAGTTCGTGGCCTGTCCTGTTTTACCAGTCTTCCCAGCCTACGACATGCGACATCTATGAGGGATGATCCCCCAATCCCCCAACGTCTGGATGTGGTTTCATTTAGGTTTCAGCAAGTGTGGAAGACACTCACCACAGCACTCCTTGAACACCCGACAAGTCTTCCAGTTTCCGAAATGCCCATGCTGAGCCTCCAGGCCGTTGAAATGTGCCCTCCGTCGAACTCAGGTAGACTGCGCGCCTTCCCCATTCTACAGACGGACAGCATGCTCATTGATACTACATGCATCTTGCTTGTGTTTTGACCAGCAGTCATTCCTCGCCAGGTGACGCTGCTGTCGCTTAGACATGTTTATATAGATAGTAGGTTGGTGTTTATAATGTTCCGTGTAAGTGTAAGAGGCCCCTGGACTATACCAAAAACCCCATGTTCCTAGCTGAAATAGGAACTGAGCGCCAAGACTCCCGCAAACCGTGATTCTATGCGCAGCCTCCTCAAACATATTTGTTACAGCTCCTCCGAACTGTAACGATTAGCTTCATGCATCTGTATCCTTCATGTCTGTATACTTGCAGCCCTCTGCCGCTAGAGGACTCTAAATTGTAGCGTGCAATATGGCTGTGTGTAACGTAACTATGTCGTCGCGTGAGAAACAGCATGCTGTGATCGAGTTTCGGTTCCAAAGAGTTCGTCCGCACATGGTGGTAAGTTCCTATGGACCCAAACTGCTGAGGTGATCTGTCCCTAGGCTCACACACTACTTGAGCCGTGAATGGATCATGTTCGTGCCATCTATTATGTAACATCTTGTTTTACCGTACGGCCGCCTTGTAATTTTAAGTTTCAATTACTGGTGTCACTGAATTACTGTCTTGCCTGCCCGTGAGTGACAGCAGCAGCGCGTAACGATATTTGCCCTGCCGTATTATCTTTGCTGGACGGCTATTACTTCCCGGTCGTGGTGTGTCGTGGAGAGAGATCAGACCTGGAGCGGTTGTAGTTAGAACGCGGCAGAAGTGCAGTCGGGACGTAGCAACAGTCTGGGACGGAGCGCTAGGGAGGCGCGGACAGCCAGTACTCGCCGAACGTTCGCGACACAGGATGAACTGTACGACGGACGGAGATGGCAGCAGGACAGACCGTTGGTCGGTCGTTCAGTTGTTCACCTCTTTGGGCGACGTGTGTTTGGTCTTTTGGCCGTTTCTGGAGCCTCGTCACTGGTCATCTTGGTGGACGTGTCTCGGTTCCCTCTTGTGTCGAGACGTCGTGGCCAGTGGGCAAGAGTTACCTCTGCATGACTGTGTCCGAGCCAGTGTGCCCGGATCGCCGTGTCTCCCAATTCCCGATGGACAACGGACACACATGGTTTGAGTGCCAACGACCTCGGTTGGTTGTTTGTCGGTCGTCTGGTCAGACGACGTATGTTTCATCACAGACCGTAATTCGGGTTTGTGTGTGTGTCCGCTGGTCATTTGTTCTAGTTGTTCATTAGTGACTCGTTTTACGAGTGTTCGAGTTTCTTGTGGCTGTATTTCGTGCAACACTGTGTATCCTGTGTCAGTTCGACTGTAATGTTGTCTGCGTACTGCAGTAGCCAGTTGGTCGGCTGCGACAGAGCAGCGAGTGAGTGTTTTCTTACCGTGTTCATGCTGTCTACCAAGGCGTGTAGTCCCACAGCCGTTGCGATGTTCATGTATGTCAGTAGTTATTGTGCCTTGGTTTATTAACAAACCAGTATTTGAAGACGAGTGTTACTGGTCTCTTCGCCTCGCTGGCATTTTTGGTCTATTGACCGAAATCAGGTTGTTGGTTGGTTCGTCGGCTGTCTGTCGGTCGAGATGTCCTCCGATTTAGAGATTGTTGGTTAGGCTGCCTGTCTCACCTAAACGGGTGTTAGTACTACAATCCCAGGCCGATCCTTGGAAACTACTGAGCGTCATTCCGTGTTTGTTACATAGTGACTTCCTTGTTTGAGTTTCAGTTATTTGGTTGATGTGTGGCCTTCAGCCGAGTTTTTATGTGTCCTGAATTAATGTTCCTGTCTTGGTCTTTAAACGTAAGAATTTTATTCCTTATGTGGGGCTTTCAGCGGAATTTTACATCAAATATTTTAAGGCCTTAAGTCGTTAAATTATTGTGTTGATGTGTGGCCTTAAGCTGAGTATTAATATCTCTTAAATTGATGCCCTTGTCTTGCCCTTAAGGCATGAGATTGTTATTCTTTATTTTATATGAAATGTTTTAAGGTAAGTGAGCCGTGGTAACAATTGCTGTTTTGACGAGCGCGCCGCAGCGCATAGTGTGAAGCGGTCGCCCTCCGTTTCTGGCGGTGGCCCCGCTGTGGCATTCGCAGCTTCGGTGGAAAAGGGGAAAGGTTGCCTCTTCACGTGCATTTAAGGGGCGCGATAAGCTCGCTAGTGGAAGTCAGTCGGAGGCAGTTGGTCAGCCAAGTCAGTCTGAGTCAGGCAGTCGGGGCCAGTCTGGTCAGTTGGTCAGCTGGCTCAGTGTGGGGCAGACAGTGTCTGTCTGTCGTTCGGAGTGCTAGTATGTGTTAGGCCGCCAGTCTGCTCCATTTTGTTCAGGCAATGGACATTGGCGGTTGGATTGATCGGTAGGTCGGTCTCTTCCCGGGGCAGGGATGTCGGGTAGCCTGAGGGCATGTTTCCTCTGCAGGGGTGAGTCCGACTGAGTGTATCGTTTAGTCAACGTCGGTATGCCGTCTGGAGTGCCAGGATGTCTGTCGTTCGGATCGACCTTTAATGCCGGTTGGATCGATCGGTTGGTCGGTCATGCACTGAGACACAAGATGCCTTGTCAGTCATGAGCGTCGGCGCATGCGAGGTCGCCACGTCAGTCCAGTGCGCCTCGCCATATAGCGAGGAGTAGTGGCTTCGCGGCCGACACAAGAGCAACAGCAGTCAACCCACGACAGCGGTCAGCGGACGGTTCGGGAGAGCGTTTTGGGGGTGCTGCGCCAGGTCTTCGCCAGACATCGCCGTTTATTAGAAGTTAAGTGATTGTTGATATGTTGTTTCATTTACTTGTTAAATTCTACTTGTTTTCTTGGTCAGTCTCTCGTCCGCATTTTGTTAGGCAGTTAGTGTCTGTCTGTTTGTCTGTCTGTCGGTCTGCCGTACGTTAATAGCTGCCTTTGTCATGTTTGTCGGATTCGGTGTTAAATAATTTATAGAACTAAGGTGTAAAGGCCGAATTCCTGAAATATGTTTTTATCTTGCCTATCATCTTGCGAGGCGAAATATGTGTAATGTAGAGCATGTTGCACATTTTATGTAAGTCTAAATTTCATGGGTTTTATTTAAATAGTCATTTTTATAAAGTTGCCACCCTTCCACCGTAAGAGTCCTTTTAAAAACAAATTGTACTTTCGGTGGTTAATAATTTTTCAGTGTGAGTGTTTGTACCATTTCCATCCCTCTTAAGGGGTGCATAGTTAATGTGTTTGTGTGAGTTGTTAAAATTTTTAGTTTAAAGTAATCTGGTGTGTTGCAGATTCAGCAGTGTAGTCTTTCAGAGTTTGTTGTGAGCGGTCGTGACTACGGCCGTGTTGAAAGGGAGCGACAAGCTTCTCAGCTCGAAGAGTCATACTGTCGATATTGTTCTTTCTGCCTCTAAATAAAATTGTAACTTGATATTTCGAGGGTGCTTTTCTGCTTATAAATTTTAATTATGTTTTTGAAAAGGCTTTTATGAATAAAATTCCCATTTGTTAAAGGCAATTTCATTTTCGTCAGTTACTCCCTGGCAACTACTTCCACGCTTAAATGTGTTAATGTTCTTGCTGAATGGCTAGTAAATAAAGTAAATTCTTTAAGAAAAGATTTTGAAAGTAAATCCACAGTTCAGTAAGGTCTTCTGCCTTCTGATTGAAACTTCTCTTATTGCTTAATATGCGACCTCCAGCCTAGTTCCATTAAAATTAAATTACTTAAAACTTCAGCCAATTAGATTGAAGATTTAGAAAATATTCTTGGGTGAAATCTCCAGAAGAATCTTGTATTTCAATTTTGCTTAGGCCTTGTGTCTTGGATTTTGAATATGGGCTTCAGCCGATCTTAAGTTAATCAAAGGAGGTCGATTAAAGTTTTTGTAATATTGTGTGTTGATAAATAAAGGTTGTATGTGGAGTGCAACTGACAGGAACTCATTTTGGCTCCTTTCCACAACCTAATCCGCTCTGTCCTTCTACCCCAGGCATTTCACTAATGTAACTTAAACTTACGCTAAGGACAACACACACACACACACCCATGCCCGAGGGAGGACTCCAACCTCCGACGGGGGCAGCCGGGCGAACCGTGACAAGGCGGCTCAACCGAGCGGCTACCCCGCCCGTCCGTCCACACATGGAGCACCCTGCCCTTCAGCACGACAATGCCAGACCACGCCTAAGTGCTGCAACATCTACAACATTCCGACGCCTTGGTTTCACTGCCATCGATTATCCTCCATACAATGTCGACTTGCCGTCTTTCGAATTTAATCTGTTTCCAAAACTTTAAAAGTGCTTCACTGTGATAGTGATGAAGCGGTGCAAGCGCAAGTGAGATTGCAGCTCCGTCAAAAAAGTAAAACGTTTTACAGTGATGGTATTAATAAAATGGTCTCCTGTTGCGAGAAAAGCGTTCGTCACCAAGGTGACTATCTTGAGAGAAAAATAGGTAGACTCGAAGCATTAAAATGGTTACATGGATATCCGCCCCACCAGTGTTTAATATCTCCCTCCAAATCTTTCAACACCATGCACTCTGTCTCAATTTCCACATCCGTTTACCTTCCCCCACATGTATCCTCTGCCATCTCATCAAAATCCTGCCTCTCTTAACCAACATCTAGTATAATATCTGAAAACTGGATTCCAATAACCCTATTCTCTCCCCTCTGATCACCAATTCTGATCTGGTGCGGAGCGTTCACAAGCACGTCCCACCGTCCCTACACCTACACTCACTCGATACCCTATCCCAACGAAACTTCAATCAAGTCTCTCCCTCAGGCGATGAGATACATGTAGATATTTATCCCTTCTACCAACTTTAACTCTTCCCACTGCACATCAAGGCCCCGCTCTCTCTATCCCTTTCCATCGATCCCCATCCCTTTCCTCTTGTTACTACTACCTTACCCAAACACAAAACTCTTCCTCACCCTCTGTCTTTCCCACCTTCTGTACTGCCGCTATCCACCCCAATGTCTGCTGTCATCTCCATAGTTTTCTTACCTAGCAGATCCCTATCCTTTCTACCCACATGTGTCAGCCCTACGGAACATATTCTCTCCTCCCGAAAGGCCTCTCACTCAGAGCAGGTCCATGGAATCACATAACGTACGCAAGTACAACAGAAACAATATTTCATTAATATCAATGCCGTAACTGTGCCATGTCGTGAAAGTTTCTCCTTGCTGTAACAAATAATTTCACTGTAAATGAACATGAACCCTAAAGCAGCCTGACTCTTGGTATCGAAAGCTTGAAATTACAAAAAAAAGTAAAAAAAAATGTATGGTTTTTAAAAACACGACTGGATAATTAATTATGAAAAATACCTCTATACATCTGCAGTTAGTCTTCTGATTTTGGACTGGGTATTTCTGACTGGTGACTAAACACAGGCACATAGCTCTTAAAGAAGTAGCTCAGTATGGAGGAAAAGTTTTGGTTAATATAGTGTTCAACTTGTGGTCCTTAAATAGCGATTTTTTTGAACGGGACTGGCATTAGCCATGCTTCAGGTCGTATGATGCAAATACATCTCGCCAGAAAATGTCAAGCTTCCAAAAGCGCCGCAGTAGCTGTAGAAGGGACTTGCGGCTAGTAACGATAACGCACAGCTGACGAACCGGAGCCCTACTGGAAAGTCATAAGCATTACGCAGTATGGAACACAGGTTCTGTGAGATGTATCCGCATACTAGCGTTATATAAGAATCATTTGTTTGATGATTTTTTTAATGTGGAAAAGGCATTATTCAAGTGCAAAGAAAGCTGCTAACAAATAATTTACTTGAGCAGAATCGGATGGGAGATAATCGACGTATACGTATTCACCAGTCACTCCTCCCCCCCCCCCCCCCCTCCCTCACAAATCTCCCAAGTAAAAACTAGTGCAGAGCTTCAATGTTTTTCCTCAGGAGAATTTAGTCAGTCTGCAATGTTTTTATTTAAATGTGTTTGTTTTTGTTTTTTAGCCGTCCATCTTTGATTTTTAATTTAAAATTGAAAACCAATTCTAATTTTTTCTCATTCTCGATATACGAGGTGTGGCTAGAAAAAAACCGGACTAGTACTGGTGAAACAATAATACGAATGCAATAAGGCTGAAAGTCGCGTGGCCTGTCACGTGACTCTCGCTCCGCCTACTGCTCGAGTTTCATCTGCCTCCTGCACTCAGTCTCCCCGTGGCGTCTGTTTTAAGTAGTTGACGTTTTGTCTGTGCGTCGGAAAATGTTGAGTGTACAGAAAGAACAGCGTGTTAACATCAAATTTTGTTTCAAACTAGGAAAATCTGCAAGTGAAACGTTTGTAATGTTACAACAAGTGTACGGCGATGATTGTTTATCGCGAACACAAGTGTTTGAGTGGTTTAAACGATTTAAAGATGGCCGCGAAGACACCAGTGATGACACTCGCACTGGCAGACCATTGTCCGCAAAAACTGATGCAAACATTTAAAAAATCGGTAAACTTGTTCGACACTTTCCTTGTCAACTCCTGTTAACTCAGACACTGCTCTGATTGTTAAACGGCGATCTTGTCGAACAAGTTTACCGATTTTTTCAATGTTTGCATCAGTTTTTGCGGACAATGGTCTGCCAGTGCGAGTGTCATCACTGGTGTCTTTGCGGCCATCTTTAAATCGTTTAAACCACTCAAACACTTGTGTTCGCGATAAACAATCATCGCCATACAGTTGTTGTAACATTACAAACGTTTCACTTGCAGATTTTCCTAGTTTGAAACAAAATTTGATGTTAACACGCTGTTCTTTCTGTACACTCAACATTTTCCGACGCACAGACAAAACGTCAACTACTTAAAACAGACGCCACGGGCAGACTGAGTGCAGGAGGCAGATGAAACTCGAGCAGTAGGCGGAGCGAGAGTCACGTGACAGGCCACGCGACTTTCAGCCTTATTGCATTCGTTTTATTGTTTCACCAGTACTAGTCCGGTTTTTTTCTAGCCACACCTCGTATTTCTTAATTCGCTTGATTAAAGAGCGGAATATTGTACTACTGACAGCCAGTCCCCAGCCCATATGGGACGAAGGGGATGAAATAACAATAAAATAGATGTAGAATGTTAATAACTTTTGTTTTATTTCAGAATCTGTAACAGTTTTCACATTTAAAAAAAATCGGAGGCATTACTTTTGAGCACTCCCTCGTACAAGCGCCGGCCCAGTGCACAAACGACAGGAAAGAGAAAAGTGCTGTGGCCTTGCAGCTGGTCCACACATCAGTCTCTTTTCGGCGGTGGGAATTTCGCATGCTGCATTGACGTGTGCAGTGAGCGTGTTTCGCTGTTTACACAGAGTGCTGCGATACGAACCCTCGCGCTGCCGTGTCCTGTGATTGGAACAGCTACAAACAGCTGAACGACACGGCACACGCCGCATCGCGTTAGGCCCCGCTACACCGGGGGCGAACAACCAAAGTGCCCGTGCTTTATAATTCCTCTCCATTCTTCGATCGCTCATCGGGCCGCGTCGATTACATTACCTTTTGCGTGCGCAGCACGGGAGGTAGAAATTGCAGGAACACACGCTCACCGTGGAATGGAGGCAGCTGCAAGCTGTTGAATACGGCACGGTAATGGAATTGTTAAGCGAAATGTTTCTGTTACATAATGCAGTAATTTGGCAAATTTCCTAATTCCAGTTACGGGCAATGAATATATATCACGGGGAGAGAAACGCCGTTCCTCAGAAAGATAAATCTCTACCTTTTTATGCACGAAATACGGTAATATGTGTTATTAGATTTCATAACTGATACAATAGTTGAATTTCATCTCACGTTAAGCAAGTTATACCGCGGTACTGTTCACGAGTGCCCACCGTGTCATTATTTCTACAACTTGTTGAGAAAATCACATGCAAGATGCTAGTGCGATATATTTACATAAGCATCTACGTCTACGTCTATATTCTGCAAACAACCGTGAAGTGCATGGCAGAAGATACGTTCCATTGTACCAGTTATTAGGGTTTCTTCACGTGCCATTCTCGTATGGAGCGCGGGAAGAATAACTGAATGCCTGTATGTTTGCTGTAGTTATTCTAATATTGTCCTCGCGTTTCCTATGTGAGCGGTACCCAGTGGTTGTAGTATATTCATAGAGTCATCATTTAAAGCCCGTTCTCGAAACTTTGTTAGTAGCCTTTCTCGGGATAGATTAGGTTCTTCTTCGAGAGTCTCCCAGTTCAGTTTCTTCAGCGTCTCTGTGACACCCTCCCACGGGCAAACGACACTGTGACCATTCGTGCTGACCTTACTTGTATACGTTCATTGTCCCCTGTTAGTACTATTTGGTACGGGTCCCACATACTTGAGGAATATTCCAGAATGGGTCGCATGAGCAATCTCCTTTGTAGACTGATTGCGCTTCCCCAGGATGCTACCATTAAACAGAAGTCTGATACTTGCTTTACCCACAACTGAGCCTACGCGGTCATACCATTTCATATTCCTACAACTTGAATTAGTATTTGTATGAGTTGGCAGATTTCAGCTGTGACACACAGATATTATAGTTATAGGATACTACGTTTTTTTCGTTTCGTGACGTCTGCAGAAGTCTGAGGTTATTATTAATATTGTCCGCAATGTAATTAATATACAAAACGGACAGCAAGAGCCCCACACACTTCCCTGCGGCAAACGCGATGTTATTTCTACATCTGACGAGGACTGTCCATCCAAGATAACATTCTGCCTCCTATACTAGCGCATATTCTTGTGCACTGATCCAATATTAGGTCCTGTACCAATGGTTTGTCACTAGACTTCGAAGGATTCCAAGTAGTGCCGCTAGGGCCGTAAAATATAGGGGTAGCTCATAAGAAAGTGTAAAACGTAAAACAGATGTTGGGTGAATGTAAGTATGGATTGATGGAAAGGAACTACATTGTGGTCGCTTGTTGAGAAAATAGAGAGAATTAATATTCAACGTAGATTTTGACCTTGTGACCACCACTGTATATCTCACTTATGGATCCTTACGATATGACAAGAAAATTGTTCATGGACATTTTCGCTTTCTACTCGCAACGCATTTACGTAAGAGTAAACACAGGACAGAGCCACTGTTGGAATATCCTACGGAAATGCAATCCGAAAACAAAGGAAGTAGGTTACAGTACGCTTATTCGCTCAGTGCTTGAATACTGCTCAGCAGTGTGGGATCCGTACCAGATAGGGTTGATAGAAGAGATAGAGAAGATCCAACGGAGAGCAGCGCGCTTCGTTACAGGATCATTTAGTAATCGCGAAAGCGTTACGGAGATGATAGATAAACTCCAGTGGAAGACTCTGCGGGAGAGACGCTCAGTAGCTCGGTACGGGCTTTTCTTAAAGTTTCGAGAACATACCTTCACCGAAGAGTCAAGCAGTATATTGCTCCCTCCTACGTATATCTCGCGAAGAGACCATGAGGATAAAATCAGAGAGATTAGAGCCCACACAGAAGCATACCGACAATCCTTCTTTCCACGAACGATACGAGACTGGAATAGAAGGGAGAACCGATAGAGGTACTTAGGGTACCCTCCGCCACACACCGTCAGGTGGCTTGCGGAGTATGGATGTAGATGTAGATATCTGATTACTTACGCAGTGGAATTGACTTTAATGGACTGGCGAGTCTTTGTTTTGTGATAATTATTTCGTTCTTTTTTTTTTAATTTTGTTGAACAGTGAGCACTTCCACCATTTCAGTCGCACAGTGATTTAAAAGTCATTTGCCAAAATTACCAAATGTTTTTACTTGGAATTGAGCAGGAGACAGCAGGAGATGTTTATTTCGCTATCTGGTTTTGTTTGTGTATCGGAACCAATTGCCTTGTAAGCTACAATCACACAGTTATTGTGATTTAACCCATCTGTGTGTAGCAGTATTACACTTTGCGGAATAACTGAATAAAAGGAGTTGGAAACAGATTCGCTGCAGAGGATGTAATCGTGCTGGGTGTCACGGACCTTGCACTGCCTATCGACGTGCCATTCGAGCGATGGACAAGACATATGATATTAGCGAATTTTATTGTTGTGAGGTTGTGGGATTTCGATACTTGGAACTCTCCGGACATACACCGGGCGTTTCACGTGCTGCTGTAGCGAACGTTTGGGTGCATCGACTCGGGGATATTGCCGCCGTCAGAGTCAACAGCCGCGGCCAACAGCGTGCTGACCACAAGGGTTGCTAACGACTATTGGAGATTGTTAACAGCCGATAACCGGACAACAGTGCAGCAAATAACACTCCAGTTCAATGCTTGACAGCAAACTGGTGAGCATCTATACCGCAAAGTTCGTTCAGAACACACCTTCCCAGTGCATGCTTTTGCAAAACGTACGACACAGACCACGAAGCCAATCGTAGACTCAGAAACAGTTACAATAGGTGTTCTGAGGAACGTAAAAGATTGCCTGAACTCATTAGTAGCGACACACACCCATAGCGGAGGACTAGTACGTGAGACGGTGGATCTCGTGTTCTGTCCAACAGATTTGCTTCAAACAAATAAAATTATATATAAATTGAAAATTCGTGAATTAGATTATTTCCCTGTCGAGCCTTGAAAATGTGAAGTTATGTCCTTCCATTCTTTTGCTGAATTCAGTCAATCTGGAGCTATTTAAATAATCAGGCAAGTCATTTATAGACAGATTCCTAAACTTCTAACATATGATTTGGTCAGAAGATGACATACCTGAATGGTGGACTAAATTGTCACTCCTATCTTTAAAAAGGGCGTCCAGATAAGCTGTGATAACTACCGAGGAATAAGCTTAACGAACTCGGCATATAAAATTTTTGAGAACATCATCAAAAATAAATTGTACACAAACTATGAACTCATCATGGGAGGGGAGCAAAATGACCCTCGAAAAATATCATGCTGTGATGGCTATTTTTCATTGAAGTTTCTAACAGAAAGTCAACAGAAAAAATTATTATAGATTCTGGCAGATTATCACGTTCCCAGCAATTTATCAATAACATATCCAAAATTTACAAGGCAAATTTAATCCTTATCAAGAAAGAGGAGAAATTATCGCAGTGGGGCAGAATACATCCAGGAGTACGACAAGGAAGCAGACTTCTACCATTCTTGTTTATTATTTACATGAAAAGTCATCCTAGAGTAAAGGTAAAAGCCTCATGGATTCATTCATGTTAACGTAAATACTGGATGCTTTACTTTTTGCAGATGATTCAGCTCGTGTAGCACTTGCAGCGTTCTGTAAGCAGTTTACAGATTATAACAGATAAATACAGCATGGACATAAACACCGAAAAAACAAGAACTGTGACCTTCTGTAGAAAATATCTAGTACAAAGTAAGTTTACTTTGAAAAATAAAATTGTAGAAAGTATGAACCCATTCACATATTTATGCTATAAACTGCCCGTCTGGAAGAAGCAGACCTAGCTGAGAAAGCCACCACGTATACAAAAACAGTGGAAGGAATTAATAATGTAATGAAATCTCCAGTGCTTCAGAAGCACACTGGAATACGTCTTTTTAGACCTAAGCAAATCCAGTGCTGTGTTACGGCAGTGAAGACTGGACAACAAATGCACAAGATGAGAGAAGAGTAACAGCTTGTGTAATGAAATTATTGAGACGAACAGCTACCTACACCAAATAGAGTCACAAAGGGAATGAAGAAGTATGGAAGTAGCTTAAAATGCAACCCATCACATATTATATTGAAAACTACCGAAACGACTGGAGAAAACATCTACAGCGAATGAGATCAAAGAGGATTCCAAAATCTATGCTGCACTACCACACCAACGGTACGAGATAGTTGAAAAGATGGAATGAATTTCTCTCGATGAAACCGTGACAGGCCCTAATACTTGGATTGGAATTCGGTATGTAATCTGAAACAATGAATTCACTTCAGAATTCGGCCAAAAAAGTGCTATTGTGTCGGCACAACGCAAGAGATCGGTGTGCTCTGCATTGTAATTTAGCTGTCATTAGGACAGTGAAAGTAGTGCAACTAAAAATTCGTAGCCTGCTCCGTTATCACTATATCACACATACCATGTTGACATTGTAGTGGATAGTATGTAACACCGTCCACACCTATGTCAATCCCGCGTCCGGCCATCTTGATTTAGGTTTTCCGTGATTTCCCTAAATCGCCTCAGGCAAATGCCGGTATGGTTCCTCTGAAAGGGCACGGCCGACGTCCTTCCCCATCCTTCCCTATCCGATGAGACCGATGACCTCGCAGTTTGGTCTTCTACCCCCAAATCAACCCAACCACAAAAAAATGTTCAAATATGTGTGAAATCTTATGGGTCTTAACTGCTAAGGCCATCAGTCCCTAAGCTTACACACTAATTAACCTAAATTATCCCAAGGACAAACACAAACACACACACACCCATGCCCGAGGGAGGACTCGAACCTCCGCCGGGACCAGCCTCACAGTCCATGACTGCACCGCCTTAGACCGCACGGCTAATCACAACCCAACAGCACCTAAGTGTCAAAAATAAAATCAGGTTTGTCAGAAATAAAAACAATACAGTTAAAAAATACCTTGTGTTCCTAGGGTACCTACACACATAACATTCCACTGATGCTTGATAGATGTTGAATTGTTTAACTTTGCACATGTTTACAGCTTAACTGATACATCGTAATAAAACACCTAATCCCTTTCTAAATTCGAGCACCTTATTCCTTCCTTCCTTAAAAACATCGTGTCGTGTGTGTCTGTGGTGGTACTTTTATTAGATGCTTGTGTAGTTAATTACAGAGAGTTTTGTATCAAGTCATAGCTCCGAATGCAACAGCAAATTGTTTGCAATATTTGTCATTGATTTTTTGTGATTCGTGTGAAGCATTGTCTTCTGCCCCCTCCTAAACCAGTGATGAAAGAAACAGCGTTAGGTGATGACAGCACACACATTATTAGTTTGAATACATATTACGTATTGAGATGCTGTTGCAACGTAAACATTACATTTTATGACACATTTTAGAATATTGCGGTATTTTTTACAAGCATTATTGCTGAGGTTAAGTAATTAATTTTCCTTGCACATAACCTCAACTCGGTTCCAACCATTTGCAATAATTGTTATCGATTATGTTTTCCTAGTGATGCGTTATCTCCACAGCCTTCTCTCTGACATACTGGCAATGGGAACTGTATCGTAATACGGACAGTCACAGCCCATTAATAGAAAAAGTGCCGAGGAACGTCATCAGACAGACTAAAAGAATGGCTTGTACCAATAGAATAAAAACCTCTCAGAACAAAATCAAAACTATATGGTCAATTGTGAAAGAGGTATCAGCGCGGAATATAGGTGGTCAACATATTACACCTCTCCTGCGTCAGAACGAAAGTGGTAGTGGTCCACTAGAGCCGCGCAAAATACTTAACACTCACTTCTTGTAAACAGTTGAAAAAGAAAATAATTTTTTTATTCGTACTATTTTGTTAATACGTAGAAGCTGGTGCTCCGATCAAGCTACATCACATACAGCTACAGGAAACAGGCAACGATGAAAATGAATCAATTATTACATCATTGAAGAGTGAAGACCTCCATGGTTACGATGAAATTTTAAGCAGAATTATGAAGCTCAGTGCACCATATATCAGTTCTATAATCAATCTCCTGAGTAGTGTCTTTTACGTATGGTCAATTGCCTGACAGACTGTAATACTTGTTAGTGAAGCAACTTTATTAAAAAGTTGGAAGAGATTATGTAGGCAATTACTGGACAATTTTTTTTTCTTTTTGTAGCAGTGTTGCCAAAAGTTCGTGAGAAAGATTTGTTTGGGAGAGTAAGTGGTACATCTCAGTATACATAAATTGTTGTCAGACTCTCAGATTATAGAAAGCGCTATCTATTTGTGTGTGAAGCACGAGCAGATCTAGACAATAAGGTAAGGACAACAGGTATTTTGTTTTTATTTGACGAAAGCATATTTCTGCGGACCTACAGCGAGAGTGCATAAGATGGAATATTATGGGATTAGGGAAATGTTTTAACAACGTTTTACTTCAAATCTGGTAAATAAGAAGTAGGAGATTTTGCCTAGTGCGTCCAAAAACAGGGAGGAGACTTCAGTTTAACTGTGTTGTTGTGGTCTTCTGTCCGAGGACTTGTCTGATGCAACTCTCCATGGTACTCTATCCTGTACAAGCTTCTTCATCTCCAAATAACTACTACAACTTACATCCTTTGGAATCTGTTTACTCTATTCATCTCTTGGTCTCCCTCTACAGTTTTTGACCTCCACACTTTCCTCCATGACTAAGTTGGTGATCTCCTGGTGTCTCAGAACATTTCTTCTCGTCAAGTTCTGCCACAAATTTCTTTTATTCCCAATTTTATTCAGTATTCCCTCATTTGTTACGTGATATTCCCATCAAATCTTTAGTATTCTTCTGTAGCGCCATATTTCAAAAGCTTCTGTTCTCTTCTTGTCTAAGCTGTTTATTGTCCATATTTCACTTTCATGCTTAACTACACTCCATCACCTGTGCTTTTACTGCCCGAACAGCTGAAATCATCTACTACTTTCAGCAGCTCGTTTCCTCATCTAATTCCCTCAGCATCACCTGATTTAATTCGCCTACATTCCATTATCCTCGTTTTGCTTTTCGTGACGTTCGTCTTAAATCATCCTGACTTTAGTTACAATATGTGATAAAAAGTATACGCATATCTCCAAAACCATACGTTTTTCATATTACGTCCATTGTGCTGCCACCTACTGCCAGGTACTCCATTTCAGCGACCTCAGTAGTCATTAGACATCGTGAAAGAGCAGAATGGGGCGCTCTACGGAACTCACAGACTTCGAACGTGGTCAGATGATAGGGTGTCACTTGTGTCATACGTCTGTAAGCGAGATTTACACACTCATTAACATCCGTACGTCCACTGTGGAAATGTGAAGGGACACGTACAGCACAAAAGCGTACAGGCCGACCTCATCTGTTGACTGACAGAGACAGCCGATAGTTGAAGAGGGTCGTAATGTGTAATAGGGAGACATCTATCCATACCATCACAAAGGAATTCCAATCTGCATCATGATCCACTGCAAGTGCTAAGACAATGAGGCGGAAGGTGAGAAAACGTGGATTCCACGGTCGAGCGGCTGCTCATAGGCCACACGTCACGCCGGTAAGTGCCTCTTCGCTTGGTGTAAGGAGCGTACACATTAGACGATTGAACAGTGGAGAAACGTTGTGTGAAGTGACGAATCATGGCACACATTGCGGCGACCGATGGCAGGGTGTGGGTATGGCGAATACCCGGTGAACGTCATCTGCCAGCGTGTGTAGTGCCAACAATAAAGTTCGGAGGCGGTGGTATTATGGTGTGGTCGTGTTTCTCATGGAGGGGGCTTGCACCCCTTGTTGTTTCGCTAGGCACTATCACAGCACAAAGCTACATTGATGTTTTAAGCACCTTCTTGCTTCCCACTGTTGAAGAGCAATTCGGGGATGGCGATTGCATCTTTCAACACGATCGAGCACCTGTCCATAATGCACGGCCTGTGGCGGAGTGGTTACACGACAATAAGATCCCTGTAATGGACTGGCCTGCGCAGAGTCCTGACCTGAAACCCACAGAACACCTTTGGGATGTTTTGGAACGCCGACTTCGGGCCAGGCCTCACCGACCGACATCGATACCTCTCCTCAGTGCAGCATTCCGTGAAGAATGAACTGCCATTCCCCAAGAAACCTTGAACGTATGCCTGCGTGAGTGGAAGCTGACATCAAAGATTAGGGTGGGCCAACATCATATTGAATTCCAGCGTTAGCGATGGAGGGCGCCACGAAGTTATAAGTCATTTTCAGTCAGGTGTCCGGACACTTTAGATCACGTAGTGCATGTAAGAAGAGGGTGTGCAACGAGGTTATCATCTAGGCGAGTGTTTTCTTGGTGTATATCAATGACCTGTCACTAAACGCGTCAGAAACACAAGATTTGTTCTCTTTGCGGATGAGGTAAGTGTTATTTAAAAGATATGGAACGTAACATAAATGATATAGATGACAGGATAGTTGGTAACATCATCAGCATGCTTTCAGAGAACATATTAAAGTTTAACTGAAACAACACGCAATGCATACTGTATCTGACACTGAATTTTTTGGGGAAATGAAGTCCCATACTTCTTGACAGGGGAACGATAAGGGAGACCCGCACTACCGTACTAGGCAAGGTCCTTTTTGGAGCTATCTCGTCCAAGATCGTGTGTAGAAACTGAGTGCCGTTATTGTCACCAAAAGAACGATCTCCATTGTCTCTGAGACTGAAACATTAGGCCTGGTTTCTTTATTTATTTTCACTCTGCGTATTTTCTCATATGGTCTTATGTTTTGGGGCAACTCTTTGCACTCACCAAGAATATCCTTAGCCCAGAAAAAAGCAGTCAGTCTGACCTGTGGTGTTATTTCACAAACACCGTTCTGACCGTTGTTCAGATATCTCGGAATTCTATATCTGCCGTTGCCATTCGTGTACACATATTCCATGATGGGATTTGTTGTTGAAAATTTTGAGCCATTCAGAAGAAACTGCAACTTTAATTCAATGAACATTACACTTTGATAATACTTCTTTAGGCAATGTACAGAAAGATGTGCACCATTCAGCTGGTTTCCATTTCAATAGGCTTCCAGCAGAACTAAAAAAATGATAAATATTAGAGGATAGGACATCCCTCCAAATTAAGGTTCGTAATACATACCGTGGCACGGTTGTAGATCTCACCAATAGGGGATTATTTCCACCTCAATTGTTTGATGCTTCAGTACGCTCGTTTTTCATCTATTGAACTGTTGCTAATGCCATTGCTTGGAAATTGAAACATGCTCCGAATATTATAAGTTTATTCAATCTAGTTTCAGTTTTTGGGACTAGTATTTTGTATATGTCCTTTCCTGCGTCATTAGTCTGTATTACAGTAATCTCTGCACAACTTTTAAATGAAGCTAGATGAAACTTCACACTGCTACTATGATTTTCTGGAGTTTATTTATTATAACTGTTTGAAACGAATTACAGAACTGGTGTAGCTTTCATGGTCTCTCGTTTCCGTTTTCCTAACCAATAAACTTCGTCTAATCGTACAATGAAGGCTTTCACGACCGGATGTTTCAGCTGCGGAGAATTCTGCCGGATTGTATGGCCGTGGTCCATGGAAGTCTTCTATCCCTGACGTCCCCTGTCCATAGCACTCACTACTTCGTGAGAATAAAGGGCTAGTTGTGTTTCAGTTGTGCCTTTCTTCGATGAATTTCCGCTTCCCGCACTTCTTCCGCTGTTAGGAAACCACTACACAGCCCTGTTCTTCTTTTGAAGCTTCCATTTCACCGTTTTCGAGTGTGGTGTATGGTCGACGCGTGCACGTATTGGTCTCGATCAATTCAGTGGTTTTCATTTTACAGCCTCCGGCTCGTTTCTTTTTGAATGCACCTTACTCTGACACCGTATCTGCTGTACTTTTCATGAAACGGGTCGACAGATTTTCAGAGTAAATCTCCTGGATTACAATTTTAATTATCTGTGTTATTGACCTTTGTGCAGTGTACAGTTTAGATATGACGAGTATTGAATATGCCTCAAGGGGGTGGGGTAGGCGGAATGATATGTCCGAGTAGTTATTGAAAAATATTGATAGGAACAGTGCAGAAAGAGTCAGCTAATGTAACTAATGGAAAGCTGCCGTACGTGTTCAGTCTGCGAGCGGTGAATTATTTTCCTCGTCAGAGACAGGAGCTGGGTAATTCTGAGTTACTGCGCTTAAGAGGACAGCATGATATACACGAGTCCCCGCGGGGAGATAAGTAAGGGGCAGAGCTTTCAGAGAGGGGAGAGAAAGTGATAAAGTTGACGAGGAGTTATTTATCAAGCACCCCCGTTGCTGTGGTTGGCCACAGACGAGTGATGAAGCGATGTGACGGGGGAGGATGCGGACGACCGCAGGTCGTATTTGAGGAGTGAGGGCAACGGGGGTGACAGCGAGGGTCGGGGGAATTAGATTGCCTACCTGATAGGATTTCCTGCCCTCCGCCTAAATTAGTCACGTCGTTTGCGGAATGGTTTATCATTAGGGTTGTGGCGCGCAGTTTCCATTTGAGGCCGAGATGAAAGAAGCCGGTACCTGCGCGGGGTTGATGGATTCAGATCTGCGGGAGCCATTGCGATGGGCTGCAGCAGTAACTCACTGCTCAAAGTGAAATGTTATCTGACATTGCCATACGTGGCGAAAACAAGTGAAACTGACAATTCTTGTCTTTGAGAAAATAGCCTTCCAACGGATATTGAAAAAAAGTGATTGTGACAATATATCTGAATATTAGTTACAGTAACCAGATGATTGGTGTCAGAAACCATCCTTAATGAGTGTTAGCTCTTAACTCCTTTTCTTTTTCTTTTTTTTTTTTTTGAAAAAAAAAAAGACTAAAGGGGAACTTTAAGTGAATGCCAGCTCATACAGTCTTTACCACCACTTTTCTTCCCCATTTGCAACTTTCCCCTAAGGTGGTGCAATACTTCATAAAGACTTCATTAAACACTTGATGATATAATCTATGCAGTGGTGGGAGTAGCGTATCTAGCATGTCTGTCCAAAAAGTTTCGAGAGTAGATTAATAAAAAATAGAAGTCAAGAGTACAACGCAAAGAACGTTCATTCAGCCATGTGGAGCAGTCAGAAAAGTCCTTCTCTGGGATGTTCTTCAACTGACTTGTCACTTACGTGATGTCAGTTACGTCGTTAAAGCACTGACTCTTGATGTGAGGCGTGCGGGGTAGCCTCGTGGTCTAAGGCGCCTTGTCACGGTCCGCGTCGCTCCCTCCGTCGCGAGTTCGAGTCCTCCCTCGGGCATGGGTGTGTGTGTCGTCCTTACCGTAAGTTAGTTTAAGTTATATTACGTAGTGTGTAAGCTTATGGACCGATGACCTCAGCAGTTAGGTCCCATAAGATCTTACCACAAATTTACAAAATTTCTTGATGTGAATTTCTGCACCTTGTCTTTTTGTGGTAGGTTCGTATTCATAACACCAAGTTTCGTCATATGTGCTGATTTTTTCCAGAAAAAACTGTCCGCGTTTTGCATTTCAATCAAATCACGGCAGACGTCCACGCGTCGTGTTTGTGTTCGGGAGTCAAGGTGTGCGGGAAGAAGTTTACACACTTTTCTCCTCTTTTCGAAACATCATGGAGAATGTCTTGAACCCTTGATTTTCATTACGATTTGTAACGCCGACACACTACGGCCGCACGTCCAGCACTTTTAACACTGCCTGCTCACAACAGACTACTTGAATGCAGATCTGTTGCTTACAGTTGCCATTTCAAAATTCCACCGTAGTTACTTCGTTAACGTGGCTTGCACGCGAGAAATAAAATCAGTCTCGGTGCATTTTGGACGGACGCTGTATTTTGCTGAACGAAACTGAAATGAGCGGGCAGCTGGATCTGTAGCTGTATATCAGATTTGCTGCGCTAAGGCGACTGTCGAAACTAGACCCAGTTTTCTGAGCTAAATGAAATCGTAAATGAATATTATATAAGCGGTTTTACGGTCATAAACAGTTTGCTCAAGAGCCGCTGAATGGGAGATAGCTCACCCCTTGGTGAGAATGTACTGCTGTTGTCAGTACTTACGTGATAGATCGCCGAGTTACGAGAGATATGTCTTCAGCCCTTGTAGTGGCAGTCAGCACAACAGTTGAACGCGGGGTAGGTAAGATGCAAGTATCAGCGAATTTCATCAATGAATACGCCCAACATTGGGTCACTCAATCATCGAGATCGTCCAGGAACTGGGCTTTTCATGGGTCCATGATAATGGTCTAGCGTAGTGCCCAAAATGATGGAAATCTCTGTCATCAAGGTCAACAGTTGTGCCACCAAGATGTTGATCAGAGGAACCACCGTCAACTAACCTTCCTTCTAACAGTAGACAGATGAATTTCAGCACAGAAAATTACTGTATTGTTGGATAACAACGACCGGTAAGCAGCCATACCATCTCAATCCAGGTTCTAAATATGGCATTGCAATGACAGTTGAAAGATAGCATAACGACTTTTCAACCATAATAAATGTTTCTTTACTTCTCAAGAGGTAATCAAGTCACACCATTTTTGCTGATCTGATGCGTGAGACGAAATCGGAATTTACTGAAAATTAGAACTGATAAGACTATCAAAGTCATCCCACTACATATCAGAGGGTTAGACCAAACGGAGTTCACACAAATTTGACTAGCTACTAAGTAGGAAAATGGTCTGGCACAAATGTCACAAAGAATAGTCACATCATACCACAGTGCATATTAGTAGCGTATGAAGGAGATAAAGAGAACGTACTGATCCATTGTTCTCACTGATAAGATAAGCCTCCTCCCACTCCCCTCCCCTTCATTCTCCAAACCACAGGACCGGCAAAGGGGCTATTCTCCTCTTCAGCCAGCAACAAACAGTCGAAATACACTCCTGGAAATGGAAAAAAGAACACATTGACACCGGTGTGTCAGACCCACCATACTTGCTCCGGACACTGCGAGAGGGCTGTACAAGCAATGATCACACGCACGGCACAGCGGACACACCAGGACCCGCGGTGTTGGCCGTCGAATGGCGCTAGCTGCGCAGCATTTGTGCACCGCCGCCGTCAGTGTCAGCCAGTTTGCCGTGGCATACGGAGCTCCATCGCAGTCTTTAACACTGGTAGCATGCCGCGACAGCGTGGACGTGAACCGTATGTGCAGTTGACGGACTTTGAGCGAGGGCGTATAGTGGGCATGCGGGAGGCCGGGTGGACGTACCGCCGAATTGCTCAACACGTGGGGCGTGAGGTCTCCACAGTACATCGATGTTGTCGCCAGTGGTCGGCGGAAGGTGCACGTGCCCGTCGACCTGGGACCGGACCGCAGCGACGCACGGATGCACGCCAAGACCGTAGGATCCTACGCAGTGCCGTAGGGGACCGCACCGCCACTCCCCAGCAAATTAGGGACACTGTTGCTCCTGGGGTATCGGCGAGGACCATTCGCAACCGTCTCCATGAAGCTGGGCTACGGTCCCGCACACCGTTAGGCCGTCTTCCGCTCACGCCCCAACATCGTGCAGCCCGCCTCCAGTGGTGTCGCGACAGGCGTGAATGGAGGGACGAATGGAGACGTGTCGTCTTCAGCGATGAGAGTCGCTTCTGCCTTGGTGCCAATGATGGTCGTATGCGTGTTTGGCGCCGTGCAGGTGAGCGCCACAATCAGGACTGCATACGACCGAGGCACACAGGGCCAACACCCGGCATCATGGTGTGGGGAGCGATCTCCTACACTGGCCGTACACCACTGGTGATCGTCGAGGGGACACTGAATAGTGCACGGTACATCCAAACCGTCATCGAACCCATCGTTCTACCATTCCTAGAACGGCAAGGGAACTTGCTGTTCCAACAGGACAATGCACGTCCGCATGTATCCCGTGCCACCCAACGTGCTCTAGAAGGTGTAAGTCAACTACCCTGGCCAGCAAGATCTCCGGATCTGTCCCCCATTGAGCATGTTTGGGACTGGATGAAGCGTCGTCTCACGCGGTCTGCACGTCCAGCACGAACGCTGGTCCAACTGAGGCGCCAGGTGGAAATGGCATGGCAAGCCGTTCCACAGGACTACATCCAGCATCTCTACGATCGTCTCCATGGGAGAATAGCAGCCTGCATTGCTGCGAAAGGTGGATAAACACTGTACTAGTGCCGACATTGTGCATGCTCTGTTGCCTGTGGTTCTGTCAGTGTGATCATGTGATGTATCTGACCCCAGGAATGTGTCAATAAAGTTTCCCCTTCCTGGGACAATGAATTCACGGTGTTCTTATTTCAATTTCCAGGATTGTACAAGCAACAACAGTGAAGTAACAGATTTTGTGACATTTTACGAGTTCCTGAGCAGGAGCGAATTATATAGTTTCATCTACGTGCTTAGTAGTTTAATTTTTGAATTTCTGCGTGGTAATTTAATGTTTACTAGACACAGTTCTCGCGTTTCGTTTGTTGTCAGAAGGCAAACCGATTCTGTGACGTATTACAAGTTCCTAATCGAGGGCAAATTATTTAGTCTCATATATGTGCTTTGATAGTTTAGTTTTCGAATCTCTTCGTGTTAATCTTATTTGTTAGACAAACTTCTTGCGGTTTTGTCAGTGTCTACAGTCGAGTTCCGCAGTGCATGTCGACAGTCCTTGATTTGTCTGTGTAGTGTAGTTTTCCGCGCTGTTTAGTATGTATGAAATATTGAGTTTAATTGATGTAAGGAGAAAATATAAAAATGCAGTAAATGAAGCAGGCAAAAAGGAATACAAACGTCTCAAAAATGAGATTGACAGGAAGTGCAAAATGGCTAAGCAGGGATGGCTGGAGGACAAATATAAGGATTTAGAGACTTATCTCACTAGGGGTAAGATAGATACTGCCTACAGGAAAATTAAAGAGACCTTTGGAGAAAAGAGAACGACTTGTATGAATATCAAGAGCTCAGATGGAAACCCAGTTCTAAGCAAAGAAGGGAAAGCAGAAAGGTGGAAAGAGTATATAGAGGGTCTATACAAGGGCGATGTTCTTGAGGATAATATTATGGAAATGGAAGAGGATGTAGATGAAGATGAAATGGGAGATATGATACTGCGTGAAGAGTTTGACAGAGCACTGAAAGACCTGAGTCGAAACAAGGCCCTGGGAGTAGACAACATTCCATTGGAACTACTGACGGCCTTGGGAGAGCCAGTCCTGACGAACCTCTACCATCTGGTGAGTAAGATGTATGAAACAGGCGAAATAACCTCAGACTTCAAGAAGAATATAATAATTCCAATCCCAAAGAAAGCAGGTGTTGACAGATGTGAAAATTACCGAACTATCAGTTTAATAAGTCACGGCTGCAAAATACTAACGCGAATTCTTTACAGACGAATGGAAAAACTGGTAGAAGCCGACGTTGGGGAAGATCAGTGTGGATTCCCTAGAAATATGGGAACACGTGAGGCAATACTGACCCTACTACTTATTTTACAAGCTAGATTAAGAAAAGGAAAACCTACGTTTATAGCATTTGTAGACGTAGAGAAAGCTTTTGACAATGTTAACTGGAATACTATCTTTGAAATTCTGAAGGTGGCAGGAGTAAAATACAGGGAGCGAAAGGCTATTTACAATTTGTACAGAAACCAGATGGCAGTTACAAGAGTCGAGGGACATGAAAGGGAAGCAGTGGTTTTGAAGGGAGTGAGGCAGGGTTGTAGGCTATCCCCGATATTGTTCAATCTGTATATTGAGCAAGCAGTTAAGGAAACGAAAGAAAAATTCGGAGTAGGTATTAAAATCCATGGAGAAGAAATAAAAACGTTGAGGTTAGCCTATGACATTGTAATTCTGTCAGAGACAGCAAAGGACTTGGAAGAGCAGTTGAACGGAATGGACAGTGTCTTGAAAGGAGGATATAAGATGAACATCAACAAAAGCAAAACGAGGATATTGGAATGTAGTCGAATTAAGTCGGGTGATGCTGAGGGAATTAGATTAGGAAATGAGACACTTAAAGTAGTAAAGGAGTTTTGCTATTTGGGAAGAAAAATATCTGATGATGGTCGAAGTAGAGAGGATATAAAATGTAGACTGGCAATGGCAAGGAAAGCGTTTCTGAAGAGGAGAAATTTGTTAACATTGAATATTGATTTAAGTGTCAGGAAGTCGTTTTTGAAAGTATTTGCATGGAGTGTAGCCATGTATGGAAGTGAAACATGGACGATAAATAGTTTGTGCAAGAAGAGAATAGAAGCTTTCGAAATGTGGTGCTACAGAAAAATGCTGAAGATTAAATTGGTAGATCACATAACTAATGAGGAGGTACTGAATAGGATTGGGGAGAAGAGGAATTTGTGGCACAACTTGACTAGAAGACGGGATCGGTTGGCAGGACATGTTCTGAGGCATCAAGGGATCACAAATTTAGTATTGGAGGGCAGCGTGCAGGGTAAAAATCGTAGAGGAAGACCAAGAGATGAATACACTAAGCAGATTCAGAGGGATGTAGGCTGCATTACGTACTGGGAGATGAAGAATCTTGCACAGGATAGAGTAGCGTGGAGAGCTGCATCAAACCAGTCTCAGGACTGAAAACCAGAACAGCAGGAACCGTGATTGCTGTGTGTGGATGCAAGTCGAGTTGATGACACTTAGCTCTCAACTCAGGGTGTGTTGACTTCGATTACACAGTTTGAAGCAGCAGAGGATGGGTATCACTCTTGTGGATCTGCCGTGGTGACCCCACGACCGTCCAGCACTGCCCGCCGATCGGTCCACGCCAATGGCCAGCCCAGTTACTGCACGCATTGAGGTTGATTTCTCATCCATTTTAGAGTGGGAGATCACCTTGGGATGTGGTAGGCTGTGAAAGACTTCCCTGGGGGCCAAATGGAAGGCCTGCCTGGTTAGTCTGACAAACAGGTTCCATGTGTTGTCTGTGGCTGACAATACCCCTCAGCCAGATGCAGTCGCTTGTCTTGGCTCAGGGGAAACCTCTCAGCTTGCAAGATCTGAGTAGTTACAGAGGGTGGTATTATCGGTAGCTTGGGGCCCTTCAGGAACGTGGCTACCAGGGAGGGGAAGAAAGGCAACATTCACTCCATGTGCATACTGGGTGGAGTCATTCCAGATATGGAATATCAGGAATCTCAAACGCTACGATTCTCTTCTTCTCCTGTATCCCAGCAGTCCGTGGTTCATTGCCATAAATGCATTACTCTTGACTTCCCCTGAACTTTTTTTGTACTAGTACTTCCTTGTTCCGTCGATCAGCTGAAATATTTCTTCCATTATGCAAGGTTTTTCGCAGTTACGTTCACATCTATACTTGTCTATCCACCTTCACTTATTTCCCTCTTTAGAGGTGTCAGTTCCTCTTCAACTGAACTGCCCATTGCAGCATTAATCATGGCACTATCTACAGTAGTTACAAATATCAAATGCACCTCATCGTATTTCAGTACTTCAGAAAGTCACGTCGTTCCATAATGATTCATTTGTTAAAATTTACTCTTCATCGTTACTAAACTGTGATCTGTGTCTATATGTAATCATGGGTACACCTTACAATCCAGTATCTGATTTCAGAAGCTCTGTGTAACCACGATGTAATCCAGCTGGACACCTCCAATATCTCCTGGCCTTTTCCAAGACCACCTCCTTCTTCTGTGATTTTCGAAAAGTTTATACGCTGTTTTCAGATGAAATTGATTGCTGGACTCAGTCATCATCCTCTGTGATTCCTACTATGGAGCCCATATTCCCCTGTAATTGCGTCCTTTATTCTCTCCCCGTCTACAGCCTTCGAATCACCCAAAATTATTAAATTTTCATCTCCATTTACATACCGAATTACCCATTAAGTATCCTCACATACTTTCACAAACTCTTTATCTTCTGCTTGTGATATCGGGATAATTATCTGAACTACAGTTATAGGCGTTGGTGTACTGTCAATTCTGATGAGAATAATACTGTCACTGAACTGTTCACAGACCCGAATCATCATTCGTGAAAGGGGCGAGATTGGACTGTGTACTGGCGGTGACGACCGCGCAGTTGAGCGCCCCACAAACATCATTATCATAATTATGAACTGTTCACAGCAAGTCACTCTCCATCCTGTTCACTATGACTCATACTTCCTCTACACCACCGCGAGACCGCTACGGTCGCAGGTTCGAATCCTGCCTCGGGGCATGGATGTGTGTGATGTCCTTAGGTTAGTTAGGTTTAACTAGTTCTACGTTCTAGGGGACTAATGACCTCAGCAGTTGAGTCCCATAGTGCTCAGAGCCATTTGAACCACTTCCTCTACACCATTTTTTGATGCTGTTGATATTGCGCTATACTGATTTGACCAGAAATGCTTGTCTTCCTTCCATTTCATTTTACTGAGTCCCATTATACATAGACTGATTCCTGCAAAATATTACCCTTTCATTGGTTCTTCAGTCTTTTGTCCGGAGTCAGGAGTCACCCTCCAGCAACCCCCCCCCCCCCCCCACTCTCCGCCAACCAACCCGAATGGAAGACTAATCGAGAATTTTTTTGTTAATTTGGAGTTCATTATGACACGTTTCCAGTCTCATGACACTTGTTATGTGGACACATATTAACTGACGTGTCTGTATGCAGAGGTTTGCATTCCCTTCTGCATGCTCATGCCGGTGATCACTTCTGGTATTTCCACCACTACTGTTTCCCGCAGGCGTTCAGGACGCATTCCCATTCACAGTGGGCAAGAAACTGAGACTTAGAAGGTAGTACATACTAGCGTCCGGGTTAATGCCGTGTGTTTTGATTTTCCGAAGGCGTTCGAAACAATTCCGCACAGTCACCTTATGAACAAAATTCGGTTTCACGGAATATCATAGCAGACTTGTTTTTGGACTGAAGGGTTCCTTGAAAATAGAGCATAACATACCACTCCTATTGACGAGAAATCTTGTGACGTAGAAGTAATTTCGGGCATACCGCGTGGAATCGTTTAAGAACCAACAGAGTTGCTGTGTTCATGACGATGGGTTCTACTGTTAAAATGCCGAGAGCGTGTTTTCCTAGATGAGTCAATTTATATACTGGTCCCTCCTTTGGATATATCACGAAAAGAGCATGAAAGTAAAATTAAAGAGATTCGAGCTCGGGCGGAAGCTTATCATTACCAAAGATATCTCTCTCCGCTTTACCTACGTGGTTGGAACGGGACTGGTGGCAAGTGATACTCACACCCTCCAGTACACACCGCAACGTGGTTTGTAGAGTTTTTATATGCGAAGATGTGCTAAAGACATCTTGCAATCGTCTGTAATACGTTCCATTTTACAGACGTCTAGTTTTCACGATACTTTATTTCATGAGGGATGGAACTTGAGTAGTGGCGACTATTTATTTACAATTTATTCACAACAGATACACGTTTAAAGTTTTACTGTCCTTCAAAGTAGTCACCAGCGTTTGTACAGCCCGTTAGGAGTGATGTGGAACTGGTAGGGTACTTTTAGCAGCGCCAGTTGTGTCGATAGTTCGGGTGGAACGGTGAGTTGCCCGACGGAGCTATAAACAGTTCTGAAGCGAATGCCATGAAGTGCTTCTCTCAGCTTAGAATCTAGTTGAAGTCACAAGGGCTGAAGTTCTGGGAGTGTGGTGGATGATACAGCACTTCTCAGCCACATCGATCGAACAAATCACTCACAATTTTCGCCATATGCGCCAGAGCATTGTCCTGTAATATGATTGGCGGGTCTCGAGTCTTTCTCTAAGCTGTTCATTTTTTAGAACAGAACCTGCGATCAGCTTTAAGAGGCGACGACACTTTCTGCAGGATCCGCCCATCATTTTAAAGGACAATGTTCGGGCCCATATGGTGCAAGTGGTGACTGATTGGTTCAGTTGATGGGGCTGGAAATTGCTGTACCACTCTCCACACTCCCCAGATTTAAGGCCTTGTACTTTCATTTTGGCTCATAAGATGAAGGAAGCATTTCAAGGCAGTCGCTTCATACGTGTTACGGAAATCCGTCGAGCACTAAACCGCTGAAACTGAACTATGAACGTAACTGCCGCTGCTAAGGGTATCCTATGACTTCCACGTCACTGGTAACAGGTTGTACACAATGCTGGTGACTGCTCTGAAGGTCAGTAAAACTTCGAAACAGGACTACGATTTTCGTGTAAGTTGTGAAGAAACACAGGATATACCACTTGAAAGAGACCCTACAAACAAATATTTGCTTAAATTACAGTTGAAGGCTTTACATAAAAATCGGGAAATGAACATGTCATACCTTGTTCATGGAAGCGAGCACCTTCGACTGTAAACACAGTTCAACACGATGCTGGTGATTCTCAAATGTTGCTGCCATAAGCTCTGGTGTCACTGTCTAGATTTCACGGATGATGTTCTCTCGTAAATCTTCCAAGTTGTGTGATTTGTTCCTGAAGACCTTGCTTCTTAGGCCACAGTAGAGGAAAAAGGCAGATGGTGTTAAACTAGGTGACTTTGGGGGCCACAGCCCTTTCGAAATCGCCTTGCAGGGGCAAAAGATTCGACCTCAGCCATGGTCACTCGATACGTGTGGAATGCGACGCCATTCTGTTGGTACCAACTGAGAAGAAATTCTTCATCATCCAACTGGTTCACAAATTCCCGTAACATTTCGATGCAAACTGCACTTGGCAAGAAAGTTAGTCCCTGTGGTGTCACCGCCAGACACCACACTTGCTAGGTGGTAGCCTTTAAATCGGCCGCGGTCCGTTAGTATACGTCGGACCCGCGTGTCGCCACTATCAGTGACTGCAGACCGAGCGCCGCCACACGGCAGGTCTAGAGAGACTTCCTAGCACTCGCCCCAGTTGTACAGCCGACTTTCCTAGCGATGGTTCACTGACAAATTACGCTCTCATTTGCCGAGACGATAGTTAGCATAGCCTTCAGCTACGTCATTTGCTACGACCTAGCAAAGCGCCATTACCAGTTACTATTGATGCTGTAAAACATGTACTGTCAAGAGCGATGTCCACCATTTACGGATTACAGTTACGTATTCCAACAGCTACGTCCTTTTTTGCTAAAGTCTAACTTCCTTGTCCTGTTCCAGACCTCACGCCAGCCTGCGTGAGCTAAAACGCGTGCCTTCGGGCTTCCTCTCATAGTGGGTTGGCTCTCTTGCCAATCCAGAACAGTCCCATGATGCGACAATGTGATATTGCACCGAACACGTCAATCTTTCGTGAATGCAGGGGTTGCTGGACCAGTGCATGTCGATTTTCGTTACACCACAAACGTGTATTCTGAGCGTTTACGTCGCCAGAGAGGTGGCACCATGCTTCAACACTGAACCATGTGTACTGCAATACTCCTGTCATCTGTGCAATAAATTGCTGAAACCAACGCAAGATATAGTGCGTTTGTCTGTGTCACTAACATTCATGTCCTGAAAAACGTAAACCTTTATGGGTACATGCTGGTTTTCTTCGCAGCTCTGCAACGTGTGCTCCGTGACATTCCACACTCCTGAGATAAATCTCGAACAGACTTAACAGAACGGACCAACAATTGTTGTTTCACGTCAGTCCCTTTTTCTTCCGACAATGGAAGCCGTCCTCCATCGTGAAGATCCAAAGCCGTTCCACTACGCTACCTTGTTCACCAACATCTGTATGCAGAGTTTAGACGGCATATGCTGGTAACCAAACAGTTCAACAAACATTCGGTAACATGTCTTAATGCAACCAGTAATCCAATGTTGTTTCTCAAGATACACGAGCTCTCTGACAGAATGGCGATACATTGTCACTAAACACTGATGGTTTTAATTTTGAATGGAGTCACAGTCATATAAAACTTTCTGAAAGATATAATCTTCATTTGACTGTACGACAGGTTTTATTTCAAAATCTAGATTTCGACCTTAGGCCATTATCAGGTGTTATAACTGCAACAGATTAAAGCACAATAAAAGTACAAGTATCAGACAAAGTATCAGGAAAATAGCAGGGAAAACAGTTACATCAATGTACGGGCTGCGTGATTTGTTCTCTTACTTACATATTATAAATCATTGGACTTGAGTGGAAACCAAGCCATCGTCAAAACATGTATCTTCGGTTATATAAACCAATTTTGTCGAAATAAATGAGAGAACATTTGTGTAACATGCTAATCTACTGGAACGAACCGCGGGACTGCTACGGTCGCAGGTTCGAATACTGCCTCGGGCATGGGTGTGTGTGATGTCCTTAGGTTAGTTAGGTTTAAGTAGTTCTAAGTTCTAGGGGACTTATGACCTAAGATGTTGAGTCCCATAGTGCTCAGAGCCATTTGAACCATTTTTGAACCAAAAATAAATGACCAAATAACAGGTTTTAAACTTTGCTACACTGTGTCCAAGCAGCTACTGACGTAAACATAAATGAAACGATCCTCAAAGATTATCATAAAGACATTCCAGTTTTTACCATGCGGTCTGTGGTATGTCATGATGTCATGGGAACAGGTAGTGGGACTCTATTATATAAGCTTGTTACATCGTCTTTGAAGTGCGCAGAGGATGCCAGTGTTTACATAATATGGCGTGAAGAGCCAAATTTCCAGCATGCATCTAAAAACGCGACTTACACCATCGTAATTAAGGATACATCAATGTAAACTCTTGCAAGAGTGAAATATTTGATACATGGTGAATTTCAAAATAAGCTGTTATACATTGTTGTCAATAATAACCATGTTTCTTGAACTGACCAGTTACATAAAATAAATGATCACTAACTTAGTTGGAATTTAAAACCCTTTACATAAAAGCGTCAATGATTGTTGTAAAAGGCTAAGTGTACAATCGTACAAGATGGGGAAAAAGGTGGGGGTACGATGGGGTAAATAGCGTTTTCACGCGCGTGCTGGGAAGTTGGCTCTTTACGCCATATTATGTAAACCCTGGCATCCTCTGCCCACTTCAAAGTTATGTAACTAGCTTGTATAATAAAGAGTTCCACTACCTGTTCGCATCACATACCAAAGGTCGTATGGTGCAAACTGGAATGCCTTTACGATGATCTTTGACGATCATTTCACTTATGTTTGTGTCATTGGCTGCCTAGATACAGTGTAGTAAAGTTTAAAACCTGTGATTTGGTCATTTATATTACCACAGCTTTACCAACTAAGTCATGCTAACTGCCAGTAAATTAGCATATTGCACAAATGTTGTCGCATACATTAATTTAACTGTTTGCCTTCTATTTTTCTGTTTCTGTTGTACCACTTGATAGTAACCTAAGACCGAAATCTAGATTGTGAAATAAAACCTGTTATACAGTCAAATTGTGGTTATATCTTTCAGACAAAGAAAAACTGAACACTGCGCTCCAGCCACAGCGATGTGCGGAAACATTCTGTTGCGTCAAACGATGTTAAAGAGTGCAGTGTTGCCACGTCAAACGTCACGAATTACACAGTGCAATTTGAGCGGAACTGCTACACATGTTTGTGGGGCCTTTTTCGAATGGGATGCCCTGTACTTAAACTATTCAAGTTCGAACACTGGTATGTAAGTTACCTGAGAAGTCTGGAAATTGTATACTTTTTCCATCACATTTAGATATCTTGTTATTAGGTTACAGTAAATGGAGCATTACGATATTCTAATTATTAACAGCCATCGATGTTTTTCTTAATCGTATTTTAGCTACGTAGTGTTTATTTCAAAAATCGTATACACTTGCAGTGTCTGTACTGTTGTGCTCTGATTGTCGCTGTGTTAACACGTATTTTGAAAATGACTGACGCTACTTCCTGTTCTGTAGCGAAACACGCTCGTGGAACAGCGTTAAAATGTGGCAAGAAAGACTGTTCTCAAAGTTTTTCACAAACTTGTAGAAGAAAACCGGCTGAGAAGTTTTCTACCGCTTTAATAACTAAATTTAACGTAATTTTGTGAGTGGGATATTAGCTGAATCGGTAACATTGTAGATTAGTGCAAAGATCGCTGGTGCCAATCTCGCTTTGGTCTCTTTTTGTTCAATTTGAAATACCTAGAACTTTTCAGTACGAAATTCACCAAATATGTCCTAGCTTACACATGTCTAATCATCATTTTCATAAGAAAAATGTATGCATTCTTGTTTCTAATTCCACGAAAAATTCCAGTTTTCGTTGCAAAAATAAATTCTTGATTGTGCAAGATTGCTCAGATTAAGAACACAAAAAAAGTTAAAAGTTCTAGGACGAAAATGCAAAATCAGATACTATTTATCTGGACTATGTCAACTGTTTTACACCACAGCTGTGGTGTTACACGAACCAGAGTGATACTCGTCGTGGAAACATGCAAAACATAGCATCGAACACAACATACAAATGCAGCATTTTGACAGTTGCTGTTGTCTTGTATGTGAGGTAGTGGGCGAGTTGTGGCGCCCAGAAAATATTCTAAGTTCGTTGTTGGCGTGGCCGCTCGGCAAGCCGGAGCTCGTCAGCAACTTGGTGGTGCTTATCATTAGCCGGAGCAAGAGGGGCAGCCCCAGCGCATGTTCCAGGCCGACCGAATGGCTGGGAATTGCATGTTGACGCTGTGTGGAGGACGGTGCTTTGTGTCGATGCAGGAGATTTGTATGCTAGGAGTGCCAAATATGGCGGACTTTGTGAAACCATAATGGCAGACATTTCACAGTTCATGTAGAAATTAATAATAGCCAGATGAATCATGATACCTTAAAAAGAAACATGCACAATACCATTATTTGCACGACGATTCTGATGGTGTAATCAGATTTTCAATATATTTATTAGTTCAAAATTTAGTAACAGACTGTAAATTATACAAGTAACACCCAGCAACCAATTTCCAAAATCTAAACGGGTCATCCGATTTTGTCGATCGACGTGACTTTAGAAAGCTAGTAGTGTAAACCTAAATTCGTATGAATTACAGGCGTGTAACTTGAATAGAACATGAGTTATTGGAGGTCAAAGTGGCTGATTATTATTGATCGCGTCAGGCCATAAGTACTCCACAGTTACATGAAAATACGGTAGCAGCATGCTTATAAATATATATTTATTCGTCTATGTCTTTGTTTCTATCCGATATATATAATTCACGAAGAAATTGGTCATATATTTACTGTGTTTTAGAAAGCACAGAGACATTAGGCTACTGGCCTACTTTTGCTTCTATTGGTTTGATATATGCTTGCTTAATCTGTTTATGTATTTACTAATGTGTGTTAGAGCGTCTTTATGGTCCGGCCGTAGGAACATTTATTTATTTTCAAATTATTTAAATGTAAATCCAGTATTTCGTATGTTTTTCAATATGTCTGTGACTGTGCATTGGCTCGGAGACATGGCACTCTAGCCAATCACAGTGCTCGTTACTACGGTAGGCGACTACTGAAGTCAATGGATAGACTGTATGGAAGTGGGGGATGAGCTTCTGATCGTACAGGACAGGGGTGCTGGACAGGAAGGCGCGACGGATGGTTGCAGGAAATACTTGGAGAGTGTTGAGCAGTTTGCTCGTGGTCGCAGGAGATAGAAATATTTCGTAGCGCCGACTTGTGCACTTGCTAGATTTCCGTGGCTTCTGCAGTGAAGACGTAGTATGCGTTTAGAAGTGAATATCTCGTGAGCTATGTTGTTGCTGGTAACTAATTACATGAAGTAGGAATCTATTGTTTCCCTGTTATTCAACTTATATTTTATTTAATTGCTGCACCATTGACACCAATAAGTGTTTCACAGTAATAAATGGCAATCTTAAAGGTACTTCTGCCAACGTACTCATCATTTAAAGTCGTTGAAAACCTGCTGATTTTATTTAATTGCAATCTTTCATTTATAAATTTCTATGTTACATTCAAAATTCGCTATTGCCGAGTGATAGGAACCTTCGACCATTCGATTCATGTGTATTATCATATTGTATACTGTAGGCTCAGCAGTATTTGGCATGTAATGCGGCAACTACGTATCCCAGCCACTAGACAACGAAACCAGACAAAACATTTAATATTTCAACTGTGTGTCAGTGTACATAGTTAGGAGCACTTTTTTTTTTGTTTTTGAAAGCCCGCATATATTATCGCTCAGTCGATATGGAAATAATGCACAGTATAAAACGTCCCCGTTAACATACCTGACTGTATTCGAGACAGCTTGGCTTCCGCTCCACACGAAACGAAATCCAATGAGATTCCAGGAAACGCGGAAATATATATGGTGTATCAGGTTTATTCTTACAATGTACACAATATAGGTAAAAAGCTTTTTTTCTTTTTTGTGGGGTGGTGGGAGAAGGATATCATTACACCCCCGTGGCAAGTCTACTTTGGATCCACACCATGGCGTACGGTAATTTCAGGCTTGCTCTACAATATGATTTAACGATTGGCCCGCTACTGAAGCCGTACGCCCTCAGGCCTGCCCTTAGCAACCTTGCCGTTAATTCTCGGCATTGCGCGCGCCTCATTATGGAGGCAGCCGCCGGGGATCCGGCGCCTCCTCGTCTCATTATGAAGCCGGCCATTCTGCAGGACGAGAAGGCGCTGCGACGCGACGTGCGCCGAATGCCGCTCCAGCGCCTCCCCGCCGCCACACGCGACGCCGCCGCCCGTAATTCAAAGGCGCTTGTCGCCAGTCGCCAGTCGCAGCGCCGGACGACACCTGAATAATTAACGGCCCAGCCGCAGCGCGGCGCGCGCGTCGTGCAGTGACGCCATTCACTCTCTCTCCTCTTCTTTTTTTCGGTTGCGCCCCCGCGCGTCGCTGGCGCCCCCTTTCGCCGCTCGTCAGGCTGTCAGTGCGGTAGCGGATGTGTATTGTGTGGCCATATTTCGCAGCCGCGCTGACCCCGCGCGCCGTAACGGCCGCAGGCGCTGCGGTAACGGCCCTGTTGACATTGTCTGCGCCGCTCCACATCCCGCCACTGCCTAACTGCCCCTTATTGTCGTACCGTATATCTGGTGTCAGACCAATGGCAGGGTTTTGCAACGCTACCGGCGGTATTTGAAGCTTTCTTCGTCTGCTGTTTTCGCCTGTATGCAGAAAACTGCTAATCACAGAGCTGCTGCCATGCGTATATTTCGTTTGCTGTTTGGTGATAAAAAACATTGTTTCAGTATCCACAAAACAGTACTACAATCCTGTGCATTCGAATGAAATGAAGATCTCAATAATACTTTAACATTACAATAAGCGATGAGCTTACTATAATAAGCTTCATGGAAACATACAAATTTGAATATCCAGGCGAGTTCTATTTAAATACAGTTGTGCCACTTCCTTTCGTCGTTAATTTATCGTCACGATTGATGTACTGCACTGTGAATCTAAAGACAAGATCAAGTCAAGCCTGTAGTAGGAGACGAATTCGATGCCTTAGGCATGGTCAGGGCAGGGAGTAAGGCAGTGTTCGCTCGTTTCAAAGCTACGCAGTTGTTAACGCGGTTTCGCCTTTTCACATAGGTACGCAAATCGACAAATCAGACAACTTCAAAAAATGTGTGTGAAATCTTATGGGACTTAACTGCTAAGCTTACACACTACTTAACCTAAATTATCCTAAGGACAAACACACACACACCCATGTCAGAGGGAGGACTCGAACCTCCGCCGGGACCAGCCGCACAGCCCATGACTGCAGCGCCTAAGACCGCTCGGCTAATCCCGCGCGGCAGACAACTTCACTCACGGTAACAGGACTCACTTAAACCATATGGCTTTTCTCTTCTATTCTCAGATCTTCACGTCGATCCATCTTGATGCTCTGGTTCTATAGAACCGGCAGGCAAATACACACCCGTCAAAAAAATGTTCAAATGCGTGTGAATTCCTGAGGGACCAAACCGCTTAGGTAATCGGTCCCTAGACTTATACACTACTTAAACTAACAAATGTTAAGAACAACACACACACCCATGCCCGAGGGAGGACTCCAACCTCCAGCGGGAGGGGCCGCGCAATCCGTGGCAGGACGCCTCAAACCGCGCGGTCACTCCGCCCGGTACATCACTGTCCAGCTTACGCCAACGGTTGAGGGCTATTTGACGACCTTGTACTAGTTTTAGTCATCAGTCTTATGACTGGTTTGATGCAGCCCGCCACGAATTCCTCTCCTGTGCCAACCTTTTCATCTCAGAATAGCAGATGCAACCTACGTCCTCAGTTAGTACCACGGAAGTTCAAAATGTTCAAATGTGTGTGAAATCTTATGGGACTTAACTGCTAAGGTCATCAGTCCCTAAGCTAACACACTACTTAACCTAAATTATCCTAAGGACAAACACACACACCCATGCCCGAGGGAGGACTCGAACCTCCGCCGGGATCAGCCGCACAGTCCATGACTGCAGCGCCTTTAGACCGCTCGGCTAATCCCGCGCCGCTCCACGGAAGTTACCGCCTGGTGTAATAACAAATGTACTATTACATATCGTTAACCTTGCCCCTTATTCATCTCAGTATTTTCCACATATTTCCTACTTGCCTGTTCTGCACAGAACCTCCTCATTCGTTACCTGATCAGTCCAACTTATTTTCAACATTCTTTTGTAGCACCGCATCTCAAATGCTTCGATACTCTTCTGTTCCGATTTTCCCACAGTCCATGTTTCACTACCATACAATGCTGTGCTGCAAACGCACATTCCCAGAAATTTCTCCCTCAAATTAAGACGTATGTTTGATAGAGGCAGACTTCTCTTGGCCAGGAATATCCTTTGTTGCCAGTGCTAGTCTGCTTCTTGTGTCCTTCTTTCTCCGTCCAACACGGGTTATTTTGCTGCCTAGGTAGCAGATTTCCTTACCTACGTTTACTTCAGATCACCAATTCTGATGTTAAGCTTCTCGCTGTTCTTATTTTTACTACTTCTCATTACTTTCGTCTTTCTCCGATTTATTCTCATATTCTGCACTCATTAGACTATTCATTCCATTCAACAGATCCTGTAACTCTTCTTCAGTTTCAGTGAGGTAGCAGTACCATCAGCGAATTGTGAAAATAACATCCCTCCGCTTTGAGATTCAATTCCATTCTTGAACTTTACTTTTACTTCCGTCATCGCTCCTTCGACGTTCATATTTGACAGCGTGGGCAAAAGACTACAACCCTATCTTAAACTCATTTTAATCAGTGCACTTAGTTCTTGAATTTCTACTCTTATTATTCCCTCTCGATTCTTGTACACAGCCGGCCAGTGTGGCCGAGCGGTTCTAGGCGCTTCAGTCTGGAACCGCGCTTCCGCTACTGTTGCAGGTTCGAATTCTGCCTCGGACATGGATGTGTGTGATGTCATTAAGTTAGTTAGGTTTGAGTAGTTCTAAGTTATAGGGGAGTGATGACCTCCGATGTTAAGTCCCATTGTGCTCAGAGCCATTTGAACCATATTCTTGTACATGTTGTATGTTACTCATCTTTCCCTATAGCTTACCCTCATTCTTCTCAGGATTTCGAATAGCTTCCACCATTTGACATCTTCGAATGCTTTTCCCGGGTCTACAAATGCTATGAGCCTCTTGAGTTTTCTTCAGTCTTGCTTCCATTACCAACCGCAACCGCAGAACTGCCTCTGTGGTGCCTTCACATTTCTAAGACCACATTGATCGTCATCTAATAGATCATTAATTTTCTACACCACACAGCACCCCATAGCAACCTATCGGTTCTTTTCGGGGCTGACTAACATACTACAGCAGCAGTACAGGATAGACACAGCGTACGTTTCTTCTACTGTGTAGTTGTTACCATGTCGAAATAAAAAATAGCGCTATACTGAGTTAAATTTTAACGGAGGGTGTGTAAAATCTACTCAGGTATTGATGTATTCATACAGTAAGATCTAATTCGTGTACCATAAACGGTTGCGATAAAACTAAACTGTGCAGATAACAAAAAAATGGCTCTGAGCACTATGGGACTTAACATCTGTGGTCATCAGTCCCCTAGAACTTAGAACTACTTAAACCTAACTAACCTAAAGACGTCACACACATCCATGCCCGAG
Organism: Schistocerca nitens; assembly: GCF_023898315.1. Taxonomy (NCBI): domain Eukaryota; kingdom Metazoa; phylum Arthropoda; class Insecta; order Orthoptera; family Acrididae; genus Schistocerca; species Schistocerca nitens. The sequence continues at coordinate 485,818,392 of NC_064614.1, read as the reverse complement.
GCAGGATTCGAAACTGCAGATAACACTTACACGCTTATTATTGTATACCATCTTATATACAGGGTGGTCCATTGATCGTGACAGGGACAAATATCTCACGAAATAAGCATCAAACCAAAAAACTACAAGGAACGAAACTTGTCTAGCTTGAAGGGGGAGACAAGATGGCGCTATGGTTTGCCCGCTAGATGGCGCTGCCATAGGTCAAACGGATAACAACTGCGGTTTTTTAAAATAGGAACCCCCATTTTTTATTACATATTCGTGTAGTACGTAATGAAATATTAATGTTTTAGTTGGACCACTTTTTCGCTTTGTGATAGATGGCACTGTAATAGTCACAAACGTATAAGTACGTGGTATCAAGTAACATTCCGCCAGTGCGGACGGTATTTGCTTCGTGATACATTACCCGTGTTAAAATGAACCGTTTACCAACTGCAGGAAAGGTCTATATCGTGTTGGTGTATGGCTATTGTGATCAAAATGCCCAACGGGCGTGTGCTACGTATGTTGCTCGGTATCCTTGACGACATCATCCAAGTGTCCGGACCGTTCGCCGGATAGTTACGTTATTTGAGGAAACAGGAAGTGTTCAGCCACATGTGAAACGTCTACCACGACCTGCAACAAATGAGGATGCCAAAGTAGGTGTTTTAGCTGCTCTCGCAGCTAATCCCCACATCAGTAGCAGACAAATTGCGCGAGAATCGGGAAACGAAGCGTCATTCACCAATAGCGGTAACGTAAACCGGCATAATATGCACTATTGGGTAACGGAAAATCCGCGATGGTTGCGACAAGTGGAACATCAGCGACCTTGGCGGGGTAATGTATGGTGCGGCATTGTGGGAGGAAGGGTATTTGGCCCCCATTTTAGCGATGGCAATCTAAATGGTGCAATGTATGCTGATTTCCTACGTAATGTTCTACCGATTTTACTAGAAGATGTTTCACTGCGTGACAGAATGGCGATGTACTTCCAACAAGATGAATGTCCGACACATAGCTCTCGTGCGGTTGAAGGCGTATTGAATAGCATATTTCATGACAAGTGGATTGGTCGTCGAAGCACCATACCATGGCCTGGACGTTCACCGGATCTGATGTCCCCGGATTTCTTTCTGTGGGGAAAGTTGAAGGATATTTGCTATCGTGATCCACTGACAACGCCTGACAACATGCGTCAGCGCATTGTCAATGCGTGTGCGAACATTACGGAAGGCGAACAACTCGCTGTTGAGAGGAATGTCGTTACACGTATTGCCAAATGCATTGAGGTTGACGGACCTCATTTTGAGCATTTATTGCATTAATGTGGTATTTACAGGTAATCACGCTGTAACGGCATGCGTTCTCAGAAATGATAAGTTCACAAAGGTACATGTATCACATTGGAACAAGCGAAATAAAATGTTCAACGTTCTGTATTTTAATTTAAAAAAACCTACCTGTTACCAACTGTTCGTCTAAAATTGTGAGCCATATGTTTGTGACTATTACAGCGCCATCTATCACAAAGCGAAAAAAGTGGTCCTACTGAAACATTCATATTTCTTTACGTACTACACGAATATGTAATAAAAAATGGTGGTTCCTATTTTTAAAAAAACGCAGTTGATATCCGTTTGACCTATGGCAGCGCCATCTAGCGGGGCAAGCATAGCGCCATCTGGTTTCCCCTTCAAGTAGAAAAGTTTCGTTCTTTGTAGTTTTTTGGCCCGGTCACGATCAACGGATCACGCTGTATATATACGTATATTACCAACGAATCTTACACTATTGAACTGTGCTGTGATTTAGGAATTTGACGGCGCATCTGAATTCCGGTCCCGCCGTACCAGCGCGTTCGCGCCATCGCTGCTAGTGCCCACCGCTCACGGCAGAGTGCGCACGTTTCTAGGAGTTTGGTGAGCACACTGCCACAATGAATACAGGTGTCAGTTATAACTGAAACAACTGATTTGCTGTTGTACCGGTTTTTTTCCGTCTCCAGTTTAACTTGACTGCTGAAACCGCTCAAAATAACCGGTTTCTGAAATAAACGATTTTCGATTTTTCTTGCGATTATTCCTAGCATTAACTGGAGACTACAACCAAAGACTGAAAAATATTATTGTATAATTGTATTATACGAATGTATCATAGCATTCATCAACTGCACAAGCAACACCTCCTTTTTTCCGCTCGAAGCGCAGTTTGCATCCAGTTCTTGTACGAAACCTGTGTTTTAGGGGGTAACAAGATGCCTTATCTTCATATCAGATACGAATTTCTTTCTAGTTTCACCTATTAATCACACCTTCTCTACACATTTACTTGAAGTAATCTTCGTAATTGTGCGATTTCCTTTTCCATATAATCCCCTGAATCTGTTAACCAGGTCGAAGAAGCTGGGGAATGAGTGATGTTCATCTCACTAACAATTATGAAAGCTCAGTGTTGTAGATCTTTCTGCATTGACTCTCACGAGGAGTTCTAAATCTTTCCAATACTTTTTCTTTCCCACTTTAGCGAGTTTCATTTGGGCGCATATTTCGTACTTCGTGTAAGCGTTTCTTCCATGTATACAAATTCATATTCAGATTTTGCGAAACGAAACCGGCTTTGTGCACTGTTTAACTTCAAGAGTTTTCTCCTTCCTTCGTTCAACCCACTAAAAGCTATTACTGGACATGTTGTCATTGATCTAGAAAGATACTGAATATAGAGACCAGAACAAAATTCTGGTCTTTAATTAGCACGACAATCATCGTTCGAACCACAATTCACGGAATTGTCAGAGTTATTCCCTTTTTCTTCAATGTTTCCACAATTTCTAACAAAGTGTCGACATAGTTCAAATGAATCTCCAAGAAATTAACTAATAAATAACATATATTTAGGTCTCCGGGAGAAGTAAGTATCGGATACCATGTTCTTCATATTTCACCTCCCAAAGGCAACTGCTAATTATTATGGACGTTAAATGAGTTGCAAATTCGAGCAAACTGTAGTAGTCAACAATTGTGTGGGATAAGCTGTCAACGGAAGTTGAACTTCGCTTTACAAACTACGTTCACGATGTGCCGTGTTTTCTGACCGACGTGCCGTCAAGCTGTGCGGCGCGAGCGCTGCTTGCTGCAGCTATTGGTAGTGGCGAACATTCTGACAGCCGCCCATTGAGCTACGAATTTGACGATTTTCAGCAGTTAAAAAAAAAAAATACTCGCGGTGTCTTTTAGCGGCTAAAATTATAACACTGCGTTTATTTCTTTGTATTCTTCCTGTACACAAAATTTCGGAGAAGGTTTCTACACGTTGGATTTGATAGTTCCCTTGGTGATTCGTATCAATATGGGGCCGAATTCGTAGGACCATTTCGTCTGATTGTGGCAGCTGCGGTAACGTGTCTTCACAGCGGAAGAACTTGCGTTTTAGTGAGGCAGAGCCCTTGCTGTGGGGGGTCAAGCAAAAACATGGGGTTTCAAAGGGAATGGGCCGACTGCGCAGTGGGCTCTGCTTTTCGTAGCCAATGTAACGGCGCATCTGCACAGTTTTGGGCAAATTGCTTATTTGCATTAATTTGTCAGACAATGATTATAACGGCTAGAACTACTTTTCTGGCTGCAAAGGGCTGTGGGAGACGTCACCTTGTCAAAAATTACTACCATCTGAATTAATTGCAATCATAATCAAAAATATTATAGCTAATACCTCTGTACTCGGATATCATAGTTTCCGGTCCCTGAAGATCGTGGCATCCCGTCTAAAGGAAACGCTGTCCCACTCACAGCCTTGTAACACGGCGTAAGAATACTGGTCGTCAAAAGATGGTAACTAACAGCGACAAAAGACGAGTGTCGCGATTTGTCAGTGACAGTTGGTTTCAAACCCGGCTGAAATTGGTGCTGTCAGTCAACGCAGGTCCATCTCAACCAGATTTCCAGTAAACATCACGAAGGAAGCTACGTGCCAAAGAGCATTGGGAATCTAGTGTCGGCCCAATAAGACGTTTAAGCTGCAGTATGTGGAAGGTGTGATTCAGCCTGAGGTGGTTCTGCGATATTATGAGGTTGTTTCTCGTTTCATGGCTCAGTCCCAATCACTGAGATTGCAGTAAAAATGTACAGCGACATCCGCATGACTACTCTGTAAATCGCACTTAAGTGTCTGGCAGAAGGTTCAATGAAACCTTCTTCCGACTATTTTTCTATCGTTCCACTCTCGAGCAGCGTGCGGGAAAAATGAATACTTAAATCCTTCCGTTGTTGTTGTGGTTTTCGGTCCAGAGACTGGTTTGATGCAGCTCTCCATGCGACTCTATCCTGGGCAAGCTTCTTCATGTCCAAGTAACTACTGAACCCTACATCCTTCTAAATCTGCTTAGTGTATTTATCTCTTAGTCTTTCTCTACGATTTTTACTCTCCGCGCTGCCTTCCAATACTAAATTGGTTTTCCCTTGATGCCTCAGAACGCCTCCTACCAACCGATCCCTTCTTCTCGCCAAGCTGTACCACGAATTTCCCTTATCCCCAATTCTGTTCAGTCCCTCCTCGTTAGTTACGTGATCTACCCATCTAATCTTTCTAATCTTCAGCATTCTTCAGTAACACCACATTTCGAAACCTCCTAATCTCTTCTTTTCTAAATTATTTATCGTCCATGTTTCACTTTCATACTTGGCTACACTCCATACAAATACTTTCAGAAAAGACTTCCCTGAGACTTAAATCTATACTCGATGTTAACAAATTTCTCTTCTTCCGAAACGCTTTCCTTGCCATTCCCAGTCTACATTTTATATCCTCTCTACTTCGACAGTCATCAGTTATTTTGCTTCCCTAATAGCAAAACTCATTTATTACTGTAAGTGTCTCATTTCCTAATCTAATTCCCTCAGCATCAGCTGAGTTAATTTGACTACATTCCATTATCCTCGTTTTGCTTTCGTTGATGTTCATCTTACATCCTCCTTTCAAGACACTGTCGATTCCGTTCAACTACTCTTCCACGTCCATTGCTCTCTCTGACAGAATTACAACGTCATCGGCAAACCTTAAAGTTTTTATTACTTTTCCATGGATTTCAATTCCTACTTTATTTTGATTCCTTTACTCCTTGCTCCTTCGGTACGAGTTATCATTTCTCTTATTTTATTATGATGGCAATCTCTTCCTGTGTACGTTGGCGCCAATAACATACGAGTATTTTCGGGTTCACAGGAGAACGTTGGTAATTCAAATTTCGTGAAATATCGCCACAGCGAAAAACGCCTTTGTTTTAATTATTGATACCCGAACTCGCCAACCACACTGTCTCCCCTATTTCGCGATACGACAAAACGAGCTGCCATTCTTTCAACTTTTTTAGTCCCTTTCGTCAATATTATCTATTAAGGATCCCCTATCACACAGCAATACTCTAACACAGAACGGACATCTACATCTACATCTACATCTGCATGGATACTCTGCAAATCACATTTAAGTGCCTGGCAGAGGGTTCATCGAACCACCTTCACAATTCTCTATTATTCCAATCTCGTATAGCGCGCGCAATATCTTTCTGTACGAGCTCTGATTTCCCTTCTTTTATCTTGGTGAACGTTCCTCCCTATGTAGGTCGGTGTCAACAAAATATTTCCACATTCGGAGGAGAAAGTTGGTGATTGGAATTTCGTGAGAAGATACCGTCGCAACGAAAAACGCCTTTCTTTCAATGATGTCCAGCCCAAATCCTGTATCATTTCTGTGACACTTTCTCCCATATTTCGCGATAATACAAAACGTGCTGCCTTTCTTTGAACTTTTTCGATGCACTCCGTCAGTCCCATCTGGTAAGGATCCCACAACGCGCAGCAGTATTCTAAAAGAGTACGGGCAAGTACAGTGTAGGGAGTCTCCTTAGTAGGTCTGTTACATTTCTAAGTGTCCTGGCAATATAACGCAATGCAGTCTTTGGTTAGTCTTCACCACAACATTTTCTGTGTGTTACTTCCAATTTAAGTTGTTCGTAATTGTAATACCTAGGTATTTAGTTGAATTTACGGGTTTTAGATTAGACTGATTTATCGTGTAACCAAAGTTTAATGAGTTCCTTTTAGCACCTCACACGTTTTGTTATTTAGGGTCAACTGCCACTTTTAGCACCATTCAGATATCTTTTCTAAATCGTTTTGCAATTTGTTTTGATCTTCTGATGACTTTATTAGTCGATAAACGACAGCATCTTCTGCAAACAACTGAAGCCTGCTGCTCAGATTGTCTCATTCATATAGCCGGCCAGTGTGGCCGAGCGGTTCTAGGCGCTACAGTCTGGAACCGCACGACCGCTATGGTCGCAGGCTCGAATCCTGCCTCGGGCATGGATGTGTGTGATGTCTTTAGGTTGGTTAGGTTTGAGTAGTTCTAAGTTCTAGGGCACTGATGACCTCAGCAGTTAAGTCCCATAGTGCTCAAAGCCATTTGAACCATTTTTTTCGTTCATATAGGTAAGGAACAGTAAAGGGCCTATAACACTACCTTGGGGAACGACAGAAATCACTTCAGTTTTACTCGATGACCAATTACTACGAACTGTGACCTCTCTGACAGGAAATCACAAATCCAGTCACATAACTGAGACGATTTTCCATAAGCACGCAATTTCACTACGAGTCGCTTATGTGGTACAGTGTCAAAAGCCTTCCGGAAGTCCAGAAATACGGAATCGATCTGAAATCCCTTGTCAATAGCACTCAACACTTCATGTGAATAAAGAGCTAGTTGTGTTTCACAGGAATGATGTTTTCTAAACCCAAGTTGACTGTGTGTCAATAGACCGTTTTCTTCGTGGTAATTCATAATGTTCGAACACAAAATGTTCCAAAATCCTGCTGTACATCGACGTTAACGATATGGGCCTGTAATTTAGTGGATTACTCCTCCTATCTTTCTTGAATATTGGTGTCACCTGTGCAACTTTCCAGTCTTTGGGTACGGATCTTTCGTCGAGCGAACGGTTGTATATGATTGTTAAGTATGGAGCTAATGCATCAGTATACTCGGAAAGGATCTTAACTGCTATACAGTCTGGACCAGAAGACTTTCTTTTATTAAGTGATTTAAGTTGCTTCACTAGTCCGAGGACATTTAGTTCTACGTTTCTCATGTTGGTAGCTGTTATCGATTCGAATTCTGGAATATTTACTTCGTCTTCTTTTGTGAAGGCATTTCGGAGGGCTGTGTTTAGTAACTCTGCTTTGGCAGCACTGCATTCGATAGTATCTCCATTGCTATCGCGCAGAGAAGGCATCGATTGTTTCTTGCCGCTAACGTTCTTCACATACGACCAGAATCTCTTTGGATTTTCTGGTAGGTTTCGAGACAAAGTTTCGTTGTGGAAACTGTTATAAGCATCTCACATTCAAGTCAGCGCTAAATTTCGAGCTTTTGTAAAAGATCGCCAATCTTGGGGATTTTGCGTCTGTTTAAATTTGGCATGTTTGTTTCGTTGTTCCTGCAACAGTGTTGTAACCCGTTTTGTGTACCAAAGAGGATCAGCTCCGTCGTTTGTTAATTTATTTGGTATAAATCTCTCAATTGCTGCCTATACTATTTCTTTGAATGTAAGCCACATCTGGTCTACACTTACATTATTAATTTGGAATGAGTGGAGATTGTCTCTCAGGAAGGCACCAAGTGAATTTTTATCTGCTTTTTTGAATAGGTATATTTTTCACTTATCTTTCAAGGATTTGGGAATTACAATATTGAATCTCGCTACGACAATCCTGTGTTCACTAATCCCTGAATCGGTTTTGATGCTCGTTATTAACTCAAGATTATTTGTTGCTAAGAGGTCAAGTGTGTTTTCACACCCGTTTACTATTCGCGTGGGCTCATGAACTAACTGCTCGAAATAATTTTCAGAGAATGCGTTTAGCACGTTTCGGATGATATTTTATGCGTACCTCCGGAATGAAACATGTATTTTCAGCAACATCGAGGGTAAATTAGAGTCACCACCAACTATCATCATATGAGTCGGGTACGTGTTTGAAATCAAACTCAAGTTTTCTTTGAACCTTTCAGCAACTGTATCATGTGAATTGGGAGGTCGGTAAAAGGACTGAATTATTATTTGATTCCGGTTGCCAACAATGACCTCTGCCCATACTAACTCACAGGATGTATCTACTTCAATTTCGCGACAAGTTAAACTACTTCTAAGAGCAATAAACACGCCACCGCCAACCGTCTTTAGGCTGTCCTTTCGGAACACCGTTAGGTTCTTTGCAAAAATTTCGGCTGAGCTTATATTCGGCTTTAGCCGACTTTCAGTGTCTACAACGATTTGAGCATCAGTGCTTTCTGTTAGCGCTTGGAGCTCTGGTACTTTCTCAACACAGCTACGACAATTTACAACTGTTATACCAATGGTTCCTATGTCTCCTAGTCGATTTGTAGCATCTTCTAAGTGTTCTGCCAATAAAATGCATTCTTTGGTTTACCTTCCCCACAACATTAAATATGTGATAGCTCCACTGTAAGCTATTCGTAGCTATAATTCCTAGGTATCTGGTTGAAATGACAAGCTTCAGATTTGTGGCTTATCGTGACTGAAATTTAGAAGATTCCTTTTAGTACTACTGTGGATGATTCCACACTTTTCACTATTTAGGTTCAATTGTAACTTTTCGCACCATAATTACATTTTATCTCAATCATTTTACAATAGTTTTAATCTTGTGACGAATTTTCTGTATGGTAAAAAACAGTGTCATCAGAAAACAATATAAGAGCACTGTACAGGTTGACTTCTAAGCCGTTTACGTAGTTTAGGACGAGGACCTATAACACTTCTTTATGGAAGGCAGGATTCACTTCTGTTTTACTCCATGACTTTCCGTGGAGTATTACGAACTGTGACCTTTCTGACAGGAAATCACATATCCAGTCGCACAATTGAGACGATACATCATAGGCACGGAATTTGATTTGGAGGCTCTTGTGCGGAACGGTGTCAAAAGGCGTCAGGTAAACCAGACAATTGGAATCAATTTGAGATCCACTGATGATAGCACACACCACTTCGTGCGAATAGAGAACTGGTTGCGTTTCACAAGAACGATATTTTCTGCCATGGGCTGTGCGGCTGGTCCCGGCGGAGGTTCGAGTCCTCCCTCGGACATGGGTGTGTGTGTGTTTGTCCTTAGGATAATTTAGGTTAAGTAGTGTGTAAGCTTAGGGACTGATGACCTTAGTAGTTAAGTCCCATAAGATTTCACACGCATTTGAACATTTTTTTGATATTTTCTGAACCCATACTGAGTCAACAGACCATTTTCTTGTAGGTAACTCATGATGTTCGAACACAGTGTGTATTCCAGAAACCTACTGCAAATCGACGTCCGTGATGTTAGTCTGTAATTCATCGGATTAATCCAACGTCCTTTCTTGAGTGCTGATGTCACTCCTTCAACTTTCCAGTCTTTAGGTACGGACCTTCGTCCTGTCAGCGGTTGTATATGACTGCAAAGTATGGAGCTGTTGTGTCAGCATGCTCTGAACCTGGGTATTTGTGTCAACATTCGTACTGTGAAAGTGTTGGCTCTGAGCACTATGGGACTCAACTGCTGTGGTTATCAGTCCCCTAGAACTTAGAACTACTTAAACCTAACTAACCTAAGGACATCACACACATCCATGCCCGAGGCAGGATTCGAACCTGCGACCGTAGCAGTCGCACGGTTCCGGACTGCGCGCCTAGAACCGCGAGACCACCGCGGCCGGCTGTGAAAGTGTTACCCTTTCTTCTACGTCTTCACGGTGAGAGTGCTGTGTACACACTCCTCTTCCAATTTGACAACAGCCGTGTTCACAGGGTTGCAGAGACTGTGTCACATCTCCACTGGCACGTTAAATCAGTCGATCTTAGTCCCACAACAAATGTCTGGGACCGTTTGGAACAGTAGGCTAAATGTAGCCATGAGTATCCTCTCAACTTCATAACTCTATGGGATCTTATCGTTAGTGAGTCGCATCACCTGAATATGGCGTACCTGAAGAAACTTCTGGACTCTCTTCCTCCCACGTGACAGATCCTTTTTGTCTGATGTACTTGATTGCTTAACTTCATAATCGTTTGACGGAAAAAAACGAAGATTATGTATTACTCTGTGGCTGTTTTCATTGTTTAAACGCCAGGGAAGAGATTTTTCGCACACCTACACGCAGAAATTAAATATATGCAAAGTTTTGGAGTGGTTCACAGATATTTGGTGACCCTCCCGAAGACTGGCATATCTATAATTCGCGTGAGTGGGTGTGTGCAAAGTTTTGCAATGGATTAAAAAAAAAAAAAACAAATCTGTATAGAACGAGTTTCTTCTCAAAACTACAGCGACATTACTGTGGAGGGAAGATGAATCCCTGGACTCATAATCTGCTCTAATTCAAGTCTCCTGGGGGCCATTGGGTTAATGCAAGTTCGCTAATTTATGGCAGGTGATAGCCGGGACCGTTCCTTTAAGTAGCGCTAGATATAAGCTTTTCCGTAATGTTTCCGGGTTTTATCTTTGCAATTACTTAGCAATTAATGATCTCTCAGCTGAAGGAACGATCAGATATAATGAAAAATAAATAAAAGGAGAAAAGAAAGAGACGTAACACCCATATTTTTCAACTGTGGAAGTATGTTCCGCCTATGCAACTAAATGAAAGACAGTTTGTTTTTTGTCATATGCGTTTCGATTCTTTTCGATTAACCAGCAGTGGGCAATCCGTTAAGTTGAAAAAAAAGGCAGAATATATTTGTCTTCCGTTAAGCATGTTGCAGTTGTTTACGTTCTGTATTCTTTACATCGTTTTTAGTTTGCTATCACCTGTTTATACTTTTTTGTAGCAAAATAAAAACAACCTTGTAAAATTTCCGTTTGTTGCTTTAATTTTGGACACCAGTGAATTTTCACTTATTCCGTTTTTAAAGTAACTTACATTTTCACACAAGAAAGAGTAATTCGGTCTAGATTTCTATAAACTAGATGTATGTTTGATCGTTATTTCAACTTTTCTAGTACATTACGTACTTGTCATTACTTTCGTTGCGCACATAGCAACAATATTGTAACTTCCTGGCAAATTAAAACTGTGTGCCGGACCGAGACTCGAACTCGAGACCTTTGCCTTTCGCGGGCAACTGATCTACCAATGAGCTACCCAAGCACGACTCATGCCCCGACCTCACAGCTTTATTTCTGCCAGTACCTCGTCTCCTAACTTCCAAACTTTACAGAAGCTCTCTCCTGCGAATCTTGCAGAACTAGCACTCCTGAAAGAAAGGATATTGTGGAGACATGGCTTAGCCACAGCCTGGGGGATGTTTCCAGAATGAGAATTTAACTCTGCAGCGGAGTGTGCGCTGATATGAAACTTCCTGGCAAATTAAAACTGTGTACTGGACTGAGACTTGAACTCGGGACCTTTGCCTTTCGCAGGCAAGTGCTCTACCAACTGAGCTACCCAAGCACGACCACGCCCCGTCCTTGGTAGAGCACTTGCCCGCGAAAGGCAAAGGTCCCGAGTTCGAGTCTCGGTCCGGCACACAGTTTTAATTTGCCAGGAAGTTTCATATCAGTGCACACTCCGCTGCAGAGTGAAAATCTCATTCTTCAACAGTATTGTAAATTAACGCACTATGTCGCAAAAGTCAGAGAAAAAAGGTAGATCATTTACTCTTCCGATATTATCGTTTGGATATTAATCGTGCGTGTTCAGCTGCAGCTGTTTAGAATTGTTTAGAAAAATTTTATTTATCAACCACACGACGGGTTTGATGGAATACACGTATAGTCAATTTGGTAAATGGTTACAGATATGCTTCGGTGGACATACTATATTAGTCGGAGAAGATTTTTTTTGAACAAAGAGTATTCCAAAATATAAACGACGGTATGCAGATCCAGCGTAGCATGAAAATGTTGTCTGCCCCGAGGAAAGTTCCGTTAATGATGCATGATACTGAAAATATCCTTACCAGGTGGTTCTAGGCGCTACAGTCTGGAACCGCGTGACCGCTACGGTCGCAGGTTCGAATCCTGCCTCGGGCATGGAAGTGTGTGACGTCCTTAGGTTAGTTAGGTTTAAGTAGTTCTAAGTTCTAGGGGACTGATGACCTTAGCTGTTAAGTCCCATAGTGCTCAGAGACATTTGAACCATTTTTTAACCTTCCCAGGCTTTAAGCACTGATCGGTCCACACGCTTATCCCTTTTTAACCAAGACACGCCAACAGGTCATATTTATGAGTCCGGTGAAACATTCTTTGCTGAATTTTTTCCAGATATACAGTGCCATGTTTATTCTTATTGGACTGAATCAATGAGCAGACTGTCCCAGTTCTATACAAAGGAAGGGATGATGGAATGAAGATTACGAATGGGTGATACGTCGACAACGAGGACGTAAAGAGACGGAGCAGAAGCTCGAAATAGCGTAGGAATGAGAAGGACACTAGCCGAACTCTCATCATTGCATTCACCGTAAGCAAAATTCGGAAATCTATAAATCTGAAGGCGGGGTGGTGATCTGAACAGGTTGCGGGTCGGGTGTGCTGCCAGGGCGCCCACTGTTAGGTAAATTCTATGTTGCCTCTGTCAACATGTGCGCTACACTGATTGCAATTTTCAAAGGTATTGAAAGATACACATGGCCCCTAAGCAGATGGAAGAATGAAAATCGCTCCAAAAACAGATATTCGTAGCGGAAATTGTCAGTTGGTCTACGCATAATAGCTAATTGAATTTCCTGTAAAAGAAATACACATCACTAAACTGAAATCCATTACCCGTTTTCCCCTATATGAATGCATATCTCAGGAAGAAATGTAGGGTTTTGATACGTTTTGCATTAACAGACTGATTCACGAGGAAGATTTGTTCATAAAATTTGTAAATATTTCGGGCAAAATCCCTGAATTATGATGAACTGTCTGTAAGTGTAGGTCACTGATGTAGAGACTGTGATACAATTTTCTCTTCATTGATAGACTGATTGAAGAGGAAGGATTTTGTACGTAATTTGTTACTGCTACGTCAGACGAGTCATCTGGCCATAGAAGCTGAGGCAGGTCGCCGGTAATTACGCAAAGCCAACACAGTCCTTAAACGAAACCAAAAGGCGATGCTCTGCGTGAAATTCATATTTGATCACAAAAAAGCTATAAAGTTGGAGTAATTTTTTCCGGCCGGCCGCGGTGGTCTCGCGGTTCTAGGCGCGCAGTCCGGAACCGTGCGACTGCTACGGTCGCAGGTTCGAATCCTGCCTCGGGCATGGATGTGTGTGATGTCCTTAGGTTAGTTAGGTTTAAGTAGTTCTAAGTTCTAGGGGACTGATAACCACAGCAGTTGAGTCCCATAGTGCTCAGAGCCATTTTTTAATTTTTTCCGGACTGTTCTTGAAGTTCGGAAATAATACTGTGTGCTTCACAGACTTAAACCTGAATAGAAGTGTCATTCTCTCGGATGCTCGTGCTTGGCTCTGGTCAATGTGAGGCCGTTCGGTCCAACGTGGACGTGCATTCGTCCACGGCTTTCGAATTTTATCTCTCATACATTTTTCAAAGAGCCTCCATCAGACGACTCCGTTGGTTCCAACAAAATTTTGGTTATGTGCTCATAGTTGACTTGTTAGAAGAAGGACGGCAGAGGGAGTGGTACAGTTCTCTTCTGTGACCAGCGGCCCTCTTGTGGTCGCAGGATGATGTTAGTTGACGGTTCTGCTTTCGACAAGCCGTACTCACCTGGACAAGTCCTTCACTGTCCTGATCTCAAAAGCATGGAAAGATTCTAGTGGTGAAATCTTATACTTTGCCTAGAATATTTTTTATTGTTACTCTTGTAAAGGCAAAGGCCTACACTACTTCTATTATAATCAAAGGTTTCATGACGAAATTGAAATTCCGGGTTCAGCCTAAAATGGTTCAAATGGCTCTGAGCACTATGGGACTTAACATCTATGGTCATCAGTCCCCTAGAACTTAGAACTACCTAAACCTAACTAACCTAAGGACATCACACAACACCCAGCCATCACGAGGCAGAGAAAATCCCTGACCCCGCCGGGAATCGAACCCGGGAACCCGGGCGTGGGAAGCGAGAACGCTACCGCACGACCACGAGATGCGGGCGTTCAGCCTCAATTGGGCATTGAAATAAATTCGGTGGCGACAAGTGAAAACTTGTTTTTAACCGGGACTGGTCTGGATTTCCCTCTTTACGCGAGAGGTCGCCTTACCCACTTTTTTTTATTTTTTTATTTAAACGTACGTGTCGCTTTAACCACTTTTGTATTTTTTACAATAAAACTTATTTTTGCTCAAAGAAATATATAGGGGAACAGCAAGGCTTTTTTTTTCTTTGTTTTCAAGCAAAGGCTTCGCAATGTGAGAAGAGTGACTGTCTAAGAGATTCACATCGATATCGGTGTGCAATTACCATCGAAAGCAAACAAAAAAAATGGAAGTAATAACGCCCTCTTGGCGAAACAAACATAATAGTATCTACACGCCGCCAACTTGTGGGTACCTGCACTCAGAGTCCCAAATCAGTCACTCTTGTGCCAGGCTCGTCTTCTCGGAGAATAGTCTATCTTGCCGGGTATACTGGTACAAGTCCTGGTATTACGCACTCACTCTGACATCACCTTCTCATATCCGGGACACACTAGGAGGATGTCCAGGAAGACACTACCGAAAAAGTTTGTATAATATTGATGGCGTCTCGTATTGTGCGTGATAAAGAAAATGCGGTCTTCTGGGAACGTCCAGAAACTTAAGAATAGCCGGCCGAAGTGGCCGAGTGGTTTTAGGCGCTTCAGTCTGGAACCGCGCGATCGCTACGGTCGCAGGTTCGAATCCTGCCTCGGGCATGGATGTGTGTGACGTCCTTAGTTTAGTTAGGTTACGTAGTTCTAAGTTCTAGGGGACTGATGACCTCAAATGTTAAGTCTCATAGTACTCAGAGCCATTTGAATTTTCAAACTTAAGAATGCTCTTACTTCCTCAAAGAAGTAAGAGATGGATAGGCATTTAACCAGTTCACTCCACTGGCCTTCGTACATGGGAAATAGGTCTCATTTAGGAACACAGGTGGCGCAATGGCACGGGTATCCATACGTAGAAGAAAGGCAAGCAATTTTCGAATCAGCTACCAAAGCTTTGCAGGAGATCCACAAATCAGTCGATAATCATCCGTGTCAAGCATGTGACACTGGGGATAAAATGGTGAATCTGTTATGTTAATAACATGTGGACGAGGCCGTGTCATGTATTTCCCATTAAGAACCAGATACAGGTCGCACGAGCGTTGTTGTCCAGGAGGACATGGTGCGCAGAACACCAGGCCACAGGCCATGAGACTGTAGGATAAAGGCTTTCCACCACATTCTTGGCACGATATCATGAGGCGATAAACGTCTCGCACCGTAGGGTTTCTAGTACAAGGTAAGTCGGCATGGACGTAACTTGAATTCAGTGAAGGCTCTGAAATTTGAGAGGGAGGTAGAAATATGTGGTGCTACAAAGAACGCCACTCGGGATGTACGAGCTAGTTCATCAGTCAGGTTCCCATTAATCTGGTTCAGTGGAGGGTCCATTGCTTCAACATCGTACTTCCATAGAGGGCAGTCACTCCTGCATTGACGCTGACAAGATCAAGGCCGCCGTCTCGAGCAGGAAGAGTTAGCGTGTCGTTGCGGACTTTGACAATAAGACCTATACTTAAAAAACAGTCAAAATGAGATTCGAGCTCGCACGGAGGCTTTCCGGCAGTCGTTCTTCCCGCGAACGATACTCGACTGGAACAGGAAAGGCAGGTAATGACAGTGGCACGTAAAGTGCCCTCCGCCACACACCGTTGGGTGGCTTGCGGAGTATAAAAGTAGATGTAGATGTGCGCGGTGCATCGGTAAAGTCTGTGCCAAATGCGGTAGTTGCGACACTAGATCAGTGTTAACAAAATCTACACGTTGTATCTTGTCTAAGGCTCGCAGAAGGTTGCTGTGAACCTTCGAGCAGATCAGTTGAAGGAGGCGTTTGTAGTTAAGTGAGACC
Organism: Schistocerca nitens; assembly: GCF_023898315.1. NCBI lineage: Eukaryota > Metazoa > Arthropoda > Insecta > Orthoptera > Acrididae > Schistocerca > Schistocerca nitens. The sequence goes on along the minus strand of NC_064614.1, from coordinate 485,802,322 downwards.
GTTCGCTATATGTCACACGTGAGGGTGAGCCCCAAACATTTGAACTTATCCAGTAATGGCAACGGGGCCGTACTCCCTGCTGGAAGAACTCTGCCAACTTCGTCAGATTTTAACGGATCCCGCAGCAGTCCTTTATCGGTTGATCCATTCCAGTGCCTCTCGCACTTGAGTCCCCGATCGAACCAAGAACATCAGGTCATTCGCATACGCGTGACATATGAAAGCATGCTACCTTATTGTGATTCCAGTCAGCCGACTCCGCAAACCATGTACCAGTGGCTCAAGGGCGATGGAGTAAAGAAGTATCGACAGCGTGCATCCCTGACAGACGGACCGTACGGTAGTAATATCGCCCTCCAAACGGCCATTAACAACCACCCGTGACGTGCCATCGCGCAGGAGCTGCATTACAATGTGTATAAATGTGTAGGGGTAGGCCATCTTTGTAGCACAGTCTCAAGAAAGTCATGATTCGCACTATCATATCAAAGGTGTGGTCGAAGTCCACCGTCACTAAGGCACAGTGAATGCGACAGGTCACTGCCAGGACTATGATATCACGATAAACGCTGAGCGCCATCTGAATGTCGCTGTCACCACCAAAGCACGTTTGTTCCATTGAGATGATTGAGGATGGATGTGCCCAAAGCGGTCGGCAAGAATCTGGGTAAAAATCTTGAAGTCACAATTTAACATGGTCAGTGGCCGATAATATTGAACACCTCGAACCCCAGACGACTGAGGGAACGGGATAAGCAGACCTTCTACGAATTCAGGCGTGAGGGGAAGGTCAAGGGACATAAGTTCTTGTTATATCTCAGTCCAACTTGAAGCCATGACTGGACTGTGCGGCTGGTCCCGGCGGAGGTTCGAGTCCTCCCTCGGGCATGGGTGTGTGTGTTTGTCCTTAGGATAATTTAGGTTAAGTAGTGTGTAAGCTTAGGGACTGATGACCTCAGCAGTTAAGTCCCATAAGATTTCACACACATTCGAACATTTTTGAAGCCATGATGTCGTGGAATGAACGGTAAAACTTTAAAGGAAAGCACTCGGGGCATGGTGATTTCTTTGCCACTCCCTTAAGAAAAGAATCAGCGAAGTCATCAGCCATAATCATTGTTGCAAGAATCTCTACAGCAGTTCCTTCAAGATTTACCACCAACGAGTAGAAAACATCTTCAACTGCTGTGGTGCCCTGCCCCTCGGCTCTGAGCACTATGGGACTTAACATCTATGGTCATCTGTCCCCTAGAACTTAGAACTACTTAAATCTAACTAACCTAAGGACAGCACACAACACCCAGTCATCACAAGGCAGAGAAAATCCCTGACCCCGCCCTGCCCCTCGGCCACACACGAAACTGTTTGAAGTGGTCCACAAGGGCACCTGCGGTATCATTCTGGGACACCAGTCGGCGAACATATGGCATGTCGATGGCGTGGACCAGCGTTCATAGACATTGCTGCTTCTCTCAGACAGTATGATGCATGTACGACTGTCTTTGTATCCAATCTTGACATCTGACATGTACCATTGTTTCCTGAAGGTGGCGACGCGTAATCCATATTACCTTCACCTTAATCTGTTGAATTTCAACTTGCTTTTGAATGGGAGGGGGGTGGGGTGGGGGAAGGGGGCCATGGCTCGACAGCGCGTAGAGAATTGTAAAATAATATTGTGTGGTATGTCGATATCATTGCATTTTGACACGACTATAAGTCAACATAGATCGACGTCAAGCAGGATTGGCGTAGTCGATCCACTACCGGAGCATTGAAAGATATGATGGAAGGCGTCTCTCACTGTTGTTTGAAGTCGTCTCTATGAGCTGCATGAATTTATGATCCTGGGAATGGGCGACATTCGGCTTCCACGTGCCTCTGCTGCTGCAGGAAGAAGTGCAAATGTAGGCAATGTGGTCGGAGAAGGACGTAGCCCATAAACGAGCGCCTAGAATGACAGCTGAGAGTCCTTGGTCAACATAGATGTGATCAAGATAACTCTCTGGTAACATATCTATACGCAGGTCTATCACAATGCACATGGTCCAGAGTATGAGCAAGATTCACTTTGTACACTTTCAGCTTGAGTTCCAGGCATGTGGTAAAATGGGGATGCTGTCCTTCTTGGATAACACGCAACTGAAGACCCCACTTAGAACAATACGGCAACAATTTCCCTCAAAGGGGCGAATTGTCCTGAATAGAATTACGGCCATTGCCACGGCTCGGCCATGCCTGAGGAAGGATGAACATTGGTGATTTGGACATTATGTAAGGACACACCAAGAGTCCTAGCCAATGGTAGGTAAGCCATTTCATCAGCCTCAGTATCTTCTTTTAGAACTAAAGCCGTCGCACTACCATTATCAGCACAGCGTGAGATAAGCGTCATAGCCATAAATAGCTGCAAATACCTCTAACCAAACTTGGCACATCCACATCCAGTACCTCAGTTGATTAGCAGTCATCGGTTGAAGCAGCACCATTCGCTGCTGTCACACAAAGGGTTTCTCATCTTCTAGATCATCAGTCCATGCAGAGGTTCACGGACGTTGTGCATCCGATGGAGCATTTGTCAAGTCTGAAGGCGCTGTTGTGTCTGTGGTGGAATAGTGGTGCTGGTTCAGGTGCCATTCAATGTCCAAAGCCGCAGCGCCAGGTATGTGCGATGATGATTTTTAATCCGGCGGGGAGTAGGGTGGAGGGGGGGGGGGGGTAGGCTTGTGGTTCCATTAGGAGATGATCTTGGTCAGTAGAATCCTCAAGTCTTGAGATTGTGTCCTGCATTTTTCAGGCGTTTCCGACGTCTCTTTAGCGACTATTGCTTGCACACGTTATCTTCAGAGTCCAAATATGCGGAGATGCCTGGGGATCCCGACTGTTAGGCACAAAAGCATCAGTAGGCACGACCAGAGTCGAGATCCGTCCCCTGCACTGGAGATTGCTTACCACCGCACAAGACAGGCGATGTAGGAGGGGGCAAGGGCATAGGCGTCGTTGTATCTGCAACACCCTGTAATGGTTCAATAGTAGGAGTCAGCACGGACTATGGTTGGAGGTCGTTCTGGAGAACCTCGACAAATGTCAGCGGGAGCATCATCTGGATGATGGTGATGTGTCTTCCCCAGGTGTCAACTGGGTCGTTCTGTGTTGCATACAGGAGGAAAGGAGATGTCCTTTTGGTCAAATCCTGGGCATGTCTTCCGCTGTCCATCATAAAATATAACGGCGCGGCATCGGCCAATATGTAAGTAGGACGGCACGTGTTTGATTAGCTCGCCAGTATATAAGTAGGATTGCAACTGTTTCGTTAGCTCGATCGGATCTGTTCTACCTTGTTTGAGAACTGGGTATGTGGGAAATTAAGCCCACTTTTCAGCTGTATGTTTAATCACCTTCCTATATGGGCAGAATGTAGATACCATTACTTCTGATGGAACCTCAAAAAGGCGTTCAATTACATGGATTCTCTGAAGTCCATGGCCCGCATGTCCCACAGTTACGTCACCGATGTGTCCATCAGAATGACGGCATTTAAGACCATTTCTAGTTGAAAACAGTAGTCTCTCACATACCTCCTCGTTAATGAGGTCACAGACACTACACTGTTCACTATAGACAGGTGGAAGGCAACGAGATCGTTATAATCAGTCTTTACTTCATCTCTGATAAATTGTTCGATTTCAGGTCCCATCGGTCATGCACATTAAGTCAAAAAAACGATCTTAAGAAAGTATAGTGCGCTAAGACGGCTCAATTTTACACAACACAGTGCGCAAGCTGCAGGGCGAGGTCGTGAACAAGACGTCTGCTCCGCTATGCTGGCGAAGGCACTCATACTTCGGCTATCCGAGCACGCGCCACGTCCTACCCAGATTTCCAAAATTTCGCATAATACCTAAGTAGTGCCCCCTGTTCATTACCCTCATCGCTTTCAGGCACTCCGTCTTCAGACCACAAGTGGCCCATTGGGACCATCCGACCGCCGTATCATCCTCAGGTGAGGACGTGGATAGGATGGGCGTGTGGTCAGCACACCGCTCTCCCAGTCGTTATGATGGTTTTCTTTGACCGGAGCCGCTACTATTCGGTCGAGTAGCTCCTCAGTTGGCATCACGAGGCTGAGTGCACCCCGAAAACTGGCAACAGCGCATGGCGGCCCGGATGGTCACCCATCCAACTGCCGGCCGCGCCCGACAGCGCTTAACTTCGGTGATCTGACGGAAAACGGTGTATCCACTGCCTTATTGCTTGCAGGCTCATGCTGATTTCCTCCAGAGATTGGACGAAGAGTGCATCTGTACTGAATGATCTTTAATTACCGGCAGGGAGCTTATATTCGTACCTGTAATGCCTGTTCGGAAATCCGAAAGACGTCTGAGTGTCTGTCTGTTACTAAAATTCTATTACAAGCACCAATGTACAGTGTACCCATCATGTAAACAACCCTTACAGTGAAGCCCGTTCAACGTAGCGTCCTCAGAAACTAATAAAATCGATTTGTTACTATATTGCAAGTCATTTAATCCACCGTCTTTCTTTTTCTCCTCTTCAGTTCCACCATTCTCTCGATAGGTAAATTACTAACGTGAATGTCATGTCTAAAAATAAGTTACATGTAAACTTTTAGCGCTTATGCAAAGTAGACGTACTTCTGCCATTGTCTCACAGGCAAAAATGTGGATGGCTCTTTCGCGATTTATGCGCTTGAGTAGTTCTACTCATACCTATATAGAAGCCCACACACTTTTCTCCAGTGTACGTGAGATCCGGTTTGCTAAGTGAAACTGCCACCAGAGTCATTATTATTTTGCGGCAAAGACAAATAAGGATGGAAGGTTAGGTTCAATGCCTCAGCGATGACGATGTTCAAATGGCTCTGAGCACCATGGGACTTAACTGCTGGGGTCATCAGTCCCTAGAACCTGGAACTACTTAAAACTAACTAACCTAAGGACATCACACACATCCATGCCCGAGGCAAGATTCGAACCTGCGACCGTAGCGGTCGCGCGGTTCCAGACTGAAGCGCCTAGAACCGCTCGACCACAGCGGCCGGCGATGACGATGTGTTTATAGACTGAGCACACGCTCGGACTGGGAAGGATCTACATTTTCATACACAATCGGCAAACCACTGTCGAGTGCATGGCATAAGGTCATAGTATTGCCATATGACACGGTATCTTCCCACATCAATTGCGTATGGAGTGCGGGAAGAATGATTGGTTAAATGACACATGCATACTCTAATTATTTTAATTTTTTCTTTTAATTTCGTAGGAAAGACCGACTTCAGCCGCAATCGCGCTTCGACATAATTCAATAGTGAAAGTTGAAAATTTGTGCCAGACGGACTCGAACCCGGACCTCTTGCTTTACGTGAGCGGTTGCTCCAATCACCTCGGCCGTCAGGGCACCAAATCCTCAACTGGTCATACGCCAGTAGCGTCCACTGCCTATTCACCTACTTCGTCGCAAGAGAGTCCTGCGTTCATGCAAGAGCGTTCCAACTGGCTGGCCGACCCGAACTCGCAACCGGAACTCCCGGCGCGAACTCACCTGCGACAGACAACGAGCGGGAAGTAATAGCAGTCGAGCAAAGATACTAGGAGAGGGGATATATCGATAGGCGCTTCTAGCGCCGGTCACGGCGAGGCAAAGCAGCAACTCTGTGACAGCAATAATTGAAATTAACGTAGTGAGGTGGAAATACGTTAAAAACAGAGTGTAAAATATGTAATGGCGTGAACACGAGCCACGCGCGGCTCATACATGTTGTCCTTCGAGAGAGCAGTTTGGTAATCTTTCACAGTCAATGAAAGTTGTAAATTATTAAGCTATCCTGTGGTAAACAACTGAGTCAAAGTTAAGTAAATCGTTTATTCACTTACGCAATAAAGTGACATTAGAGACAGAACAGACACCACAGACGTATATACAGGGCTATTACAAATGATTGTAGCGATTTCATAAATTCACTGTAGCTCCATTCATTGACATATGGTCACGACACACTACAGATACGTAGAAAAACTCATAAAGTTTTGTTCGGCTGAAGCCGCACTTCAGGTTTCTGCCGCCAGAGCGCTCGAGAGCGCAGTGAGACAAAATGGCGACAGGAGCCGAGAAAGCGTATGTCGTGCTTGAAATGCACTCACATCAGTCAGTCATAACAGTGCAACGACACTTCAGGACGAAGTTCAACAAAGATCCACCAACTGCTAACTCCATTCGGCGATGGTATGCGCAGTTTAAAGCTTCTGGATGCCTCTGTAAGGGGAAATCAATGGGTCGGCCTGCAGTGAGCGAAGAAACGGTTGAACGCGTGCGGGCAAGTTTCACACGTAGCCCGCGGAAGTCGACGAATAAAGCAAGCAGGGAGCTAAACGTACCACAGCCGACGGTTTAGAAAATCTTACGGAAAAGACTAAAGCAGAAGCCTTACCGTTTACAATTGCTACAAGCCCTGACACCCGATGACAAAGTCAAACGCTTTGAATTTTCGGCGCGGTTGCAACAGCTCATGGAAGAGGATGCGTTCAGTGCGAAACTTGTTTTCAGTGATGAAGCAACATTTTTTCTTAATGGTGAAGGGAACAGACACAATGTGCGAATCTGGGCGGTAGAGAATCCTCACGCATTCGTGCAGCAAATTCGCAATTCACCAAAAGTTAACGTGTTTTGTGCAATCTCACGGTAGAAAGTTTACGGCCCCTTTTTTTTCTGCGAAAAAAACGTTACAGGACACTTGTATCTGGACACGCTGGAAAATTGGCTCATGCCACAACTGGAGACCGACAGCGCCGACTTCATTTTTCAACAGGATGGTGCTCAACCGCACTTCCATCATGATGTTCGGCATTTCTTAAACAGGAGATTGGAAAACCGATGGATCGGTCGTGGTGAAGATCATGATCAGCAATTCATGTCATGGCCTCCACGATCTCCCGACTTAACCCCATGCGATTTCTTTCTGTGGGGTTATGTGAAAGATTCAGTGTTTAAACCTCCTCTACCAAGAAACGTGCCAGAACTGCGAGCTCGCATCAACGATGCTTTCGAACTCATTGATGGGGACATGCTGCGCCGAGTGTGGGAGGAACTTGATTATCGGCTTTATGTCTGCTGAATCACTAAAGGGGCACATATCGAACATTTGTGAATGCCTAAAAAAACTTTTTGAGTTTTTGTATGTGCGTGCAAAGCATTGTGAAAATATCTCAAATAATAAAGTTATTGTAGAGCTGTGAAATCGCTTCAATCATTTGTAATAACCCTGTATAGTATAGTCGAGTGCATGACGTAGGGTTCATAGTACGGTACCACATTACATGGTTTCCTCCTGTAACAATCACGTATGGAGCGCTGGACTGTCTTCACGGTAGCTGAGGAAGCGGTCTCAAGAAACATAAAACTAGCTCTTGAAATGTTGTAAGCAGGCTTTCGCAGGATAGTTTGCTTCTCTGTTCAAGAGTTTTCCAGTTTAGCTTTTCAACATTTCCGTCACGTGAGTTAAAGAGCCTGCTAGTTCAGTTCTTTCAGCAACTTCGTAACAATTTCCCTTGCGTCGAACAAATATCCGACCATTCGTGCTGCGCTCGTTTGTATTCATTGGGAGATGGCTCGTACGAGAGATTTGTAAGCAGTATCCTTTGTAGACTAGCTGCAGTTGCCTAAGATCCTGCCAATGAACCGAAATCTTCCACCTGCATTACTGAGCATAAGTGATTGTTCCATTTCGTATCCCTACAAATGGTGACGTCCAGATATTTGTCAGTTCACTGACCGTAACTGTGAATAACTGTTATTGCAATCATAGCATATTACAAGTATTTACTTTGTGTAGTGGACAATTTCACTTGTTTCTCCTGCCACCGTACTTCACTAATTCCCACTATATCTAACTTTAACCTGTCCATTTCCCTTTTTAAATTTTCTAACCTACCTGCCCGATTAAGGGATCTGACAGTCCACGCTCCGATCCGAAGAACGCCAGTTTTCTTTCTCCTGATAACGACGTCCTCTTGAGTAGTCCCCGCCCGGAGATCCGAATGGGGGACTATTTTACCTCCGGAGTATTTTCCCCAAGAGGACGCCATCATCATTTAATCATACAGTAAAGCTGCATGCCCTCGGGAAAAATTACGGCTGTAGTTTCCCCTTGCTTTCAGCCGTTCGCAGTACCAGCACAGCTAGGCTGTTTTGGTTAATGTTACAAGGCCAGATCAGTCAATCATCCAGACTGTTGCTCCTGCAACTACTGAAAAGGCTGCTGCCCCTCTTCAGGAACGACACGTTTATCTGACCTCTCAACAATGGTTCATGGGGGGGGGGGGTCTTAGGAAACTCAATAAACGATTAAAGTGCATTCATGGCCACGAAAATGCGAAAACACTTCTACTTCTTGGCTGATGGGCAGACCAGTAGACTGGTACCGCGACGGCATATAGCCTCCGACATTTAGATGGGTTAAGGCTATAAAAATGAATTGAGATTATGATGAAAAGTGTGGTTTTTAGCCAAATAGCTGGAGAAAAATATCGTGTATTACCGTCGTGATCAAACCATACTGCTTACAGAAAAAAAATTGCACGATTTATTGAACAACGCTTGTAATACGCTGAGGTAATAAAAGACATGGAATACCTCTCAATATCGTGTCGAGTCTCCTATTGCCTGGCCTAATGTAGTAACTCGTCGAGGCATTGGCTCGATAATTAGTTGGAAGACCCCTGCAGAAACATTAAGCCATCTTGTCTCTACACTGTCGTCCATAATTCCAGAGGGCTTGCCGGTGCAGGATTTTTTGCACGAACTGACCTCTCGATTATGCCCCCATAAATGTTCTCTGGGATTCGCGTCCGGCAATCTGAGCGGCCAAACCATTCGCTCAAATTCTCCAGAATATTCACCAAATTAATCGAAAACAATTGTGGGCCCGTGACATGACATCTATTTTGGAACGTGGCTGCATCTGGTCTCCAAGTAACCGAAAATAATCATTTCCAGTCAATGTTCAGTCAGTCTGACCAGAGGACACGCTGCATTCCATGTAAACACAGCCCATGCCTCCACCAGCTTGTACAGTGCCTTCTTGCCAACTTGGGTGCATTGCTTCGTGGCGTCTGCGCCACGCTCGAACCCTACCATCAGCTGTTACCAACTGAAACAGGGACTCATCTGGCCATGCCAAGGCCGGCCGCTGTGGCCGAGTGGTTCTAGGCGCTTCAGTCCGGAACCGCGATGCTGCTGCGGTTCAGGTTCGAATCCTGCCTCGGGCATGGATGTGTCTGATGTTCTTATTTTAGTTAGGTTTAAGTAGTTCTTAGTCTAGGGGGCTGATGACCTCGTATGGTAAGTCTCATAGTGCTTAGAGCAATTTAAAATATTTCTGACCATTCCACGGTTTTCCAGTCGTCTAGGGTCCAATCAGTATCGTCACGAACCCAGGAGAGGCGCTGCAGGTGATGTCGTGCTGTTAACAAAGCATTCGCGTCGGTTGTATGCTGTCATAGCCAATTAAAGCCAAATTTCTCCACTCTGTCCTAACGAATACTTTCATCGTACATCACACATTGATTGGCCGGCCGGGGTGGTTCAAATGGTTCAAATGACTCTGAGCACTATGGGACTTAACTTCTGAGGTCATCAGTCCCCTAGAACTTAGAACTACTTAAACCTAACTAACCTAAGGACATCACACACATCCATGCCCGAGGCAGGATTCGAACCTGCGACCGTATCGGTCGCACGGTTCCAGACTATAGCGCCTAGAACCGCTCGGATGTCCTTAGGTTAGTTAGGTTTAAGTAGTTCTAAGTTCTAGGGGACTGATGACCTCAGACGTTAAGTCCCATAATGCTCAGAGCCATTTGAACCATTTTGAACACATTGATTGCTGTTGTTATTTCACTCAGTATCATTGTTTGGTGGCACTGACAACTCTACGCAAACTCTGCCTGTCTCGGTCGTTAAGTGCAGGACGTCGGACACTGCGTTGTTTGTGGTGAGAGGTTACGCCTGAAATATGGTTTTCTTAGCACATTCTTGGCACTGTGGATCTCGGAATATTGAATTTCTTAAGGATTTCCGAAATAAAATGTCCCTTTCGTCCAGCTGAAACTACCATTCCGTGTTCAAAGTCTGTTAATTTACGTTGGAGACCGTAATAACGCCGGAAACCTTCTCACACCTGAATACAAATGACAGCTCCGCCAGTGCACTGCCCTTTTATACCTTGTGTACACAATACTAACGCCATCTGTATATGTGCGTATCGCTATCCTATGAGTTTTGTCATTTCCGTATACATTCATTAGTTGAGTAGATGGAAATAGCAACTAGAGTGCTCTTCAAAACTTTCCTCGGACTTCGACGAATGATTTCGACATAATACATTTCGCAACTACAGGGACACCATATCGATAACGACAATGCCATTCCGGACACTCAAATATATTGCTGCCATCGATACTCATCCAGTTTCGATGATACTTTCCAAGTTTTAAATCGTTGCAATAAGTACCATCATGCTGGACATTTCACAAGGTCGGGTAAAATTCGCGGGGAGCTGCAAAACAGAAACTGAATAACCATTTAACTTTTCTTATAAAGCATGTATGTATGTATGTATTGAACTGGGGACCTAGAAACGACGGAGAGGCTTCGTACCCGCCGTAGCCCTCAGTGGTACACAACCCTACAACAGGCTACAGCAATGCACTCACCCCACCGCCGCCCCACACCGAACACAGGATTCTTGTAAAGCATACTTTAGTACAAGTACACTCAACAAATAGTCTGATGTATCTAGGGGACAGTTTTCAGACTTTCGCCTATTTCCACCCATTTAATGGAGGTTTAATATATTTTATTTCTTCACCTTGAACTGGTGGCATTTACTTCCTGTGGGCTGCAGTCTTCCTGAAATGAAAAAAATCATTACAGCGGAATATAAGATTTTTCCAAATGCAGAAATTTTTCCAAGATACATTAAGGCCATGCTCTGCACCTAGGAACAAATAGTCTATTCAAATTTCAAAGTATTGCAATCGTGTAAATCTTGGAACTACTGTATTTTATAGTCTATGTGTTACATTATTAATCTCTACTACATATCAGAAATATATAAGTGAAATCAAATTAAGAAAAAGCGTGACATAAACCAGTTACAAGTTAAAAACATTTCGGTATAGAAGCCTTTGGCAACTAACTCAAATTCCCAGACAGGTAAAATAGTTAAGACATTAAATAAAATCTTTTAATTTGGCATTGTCACGTGTTCCATGGTAGAAGAACTGCTTACTTTTCAGAATATAAGATAGTGCACGGCCGACGAAGTATGGCTTAATTGTCCACAAGTTATGTATCCAGTTTTAAAACTATGCTGAAATTTACGCACCATAAAACACTGTAACTCTAGAATTAACAATATGTTCCAAACAGCTTTAATATATTATACAACATTTAAATATGTAGAACCCATAATATTTAAAAACGCTGTGCAAAACACATCATGATATCTCACTACAGAAACAATAGAAAATGCCAGAAACCGTTTGTGGCGCTTTCTAGTGCGCATTCCTTCATGTGATTCTAAACTCAGACTCTAGTTTTAAATGCCGATAAATGCCTCCAGGTACAACAATCTCCCCTACTATTTTTGAACAAGTAGCAGTATACAGTTACATGGATTGGAAGCGTTGAAGGGATTGGAGTATCTGTCGTCAAACTCTTTTAGTCGAGAGCCAGTACTGAATGCGTAGGGTGGCGCCTCGAGCCTCACATTATTGAATGGTAGCCCACATAAATTAGTATCTCATGAGCTTCCGTTAGACTAGATGTAGTTCGGTGCGATAAACTGGCCGCCGGCCGCCAAGTAATAGTCGTTAAAAATCGGTACCAAACGGAACATTTCTTGTCGACTATTCTCTGTTTGCGATTGCGGCAACCTCATCGATGCCAGAACTGTCACACTGTAATTGCCTGATGGCCGGCCGGGGTGGCCAAGCGGTTCTAGGCGCTACAGTCTGGAACCGCGCGACCACTACGGTCGCAGGTTCGAATCCTGCCTCGGGCATGGATGTGTGTGCTGTCCTTAGGTTAATTAGGTTTAAGTAGTTCTAAGTTATAGGAGACTGATGACCTCAGAAGTTAAGTCCCATAGTGGAAAAAATGCCTAATGAATTAATGTCTTGTCTGCTGATCGGATGATTAACTGATTAACAACAGTAACTGAACTTAAATTTAATTGCTTCATGCGATATGAGACACGATCACAAATGTTTCCTAAACATTTTGAATGTCATTATTGAAAGACAAACAATAAAGCTTTCTCCGTCTGACATATTCTAACGCCGCAGTTACCGTACCACTTACCACCATGCCCCCGAGGTACGCGGCGAATTTTGCTTAGCTCACTGCCAAATTCAGCAATGTCAGTACTAAAATTAAGCACACGTTAAAATATTACTGTCTTCATAAATATTTTTGTTCGTTACTGAGCAGGAAAACTCGTTAGCTGGCGTTTTTGGTTACGGCTGTTATTTGCTAGATGGATGTTATTATACACTGAAGCACCAAAAAAATTGGTATAGGCACGAATATTCAAATACAGAGATATGTAAACAGGCAGAATACGGCGCTGCAGTCAGCAACGCCTGTGCAAGACAACAAGAGTCTGGCGTAGTTGTTCGATCGGTCACTGCTGCTACAATGATAGGTTATCAAGATTTAAGTGAGTTTGAACGTGATGTTATAGTCGACGCACAAGCGTTGGGACACAGCATGAATATCAGGAAGCCGGTAAAACATCAAATCCCGCGATCGCTGAGGCCGGAAAAAGACCCTACAAGAACGGGATCAACGACAACTGAAGGGAATCGTTCAACGTGACAGAAGTGCAACTCTTCCGCAAATTGCTACAGATTTCGATGCTGGGTCATCAACAAGTGTCAGCATGCGAACCATTAAACGAAATATCATCGATATGGGCTTTGGGAGCCGAAGGCCCACTCGTGTATCCTTGATGACTGCACGACACAAAGTCTTACGCCTCGCCTGGGCCCGTCAACACCGGGATTAGTCTATTCATGAATGGAAACGTGTTGCCTAATCGGACGGGTCTCGTTTCAAATTGTATCGAGCGGATGGACATGTACGGGTATAGAGACAACCTCATGAATCCATAGACCCTGCATGTCAGCAGGGGCTGTTCAAGTTGGTGGAAGCTCTGTAATGGTGTGGGGGGGCGTGCAGTTGTAGCGATAGGGGAACCCTGACACGTCTAGATACGACTGACTGGTGGCACGTACGTAAGGGTTCTGTCTGATCACCTGCATCCATTCATGTCCATTGCGCAATTCCAGCAGGACAATGCGACACCCCAGAATTGCTACTGAGTGGCTACAGGAAGACTCTCCGGAGTTTAAACACTTCCGCTGGCGACCAAACTCCCCAGACATGAACATTATTCAGCATATCTGGGATGCCTTCCAACGTACTGTTCAGAAGAGTTCTCCACCCCCTCGTACTCTTACGGACTTATGGACAGCCCTGCAGGATTCCTGGTGTCAGTTCCCTCCAGCACTACTTCAGACATTAGTCGAGTCCATGCCACGCTGTGTTGTGGCACTTCTGCGTGCTCGCGGGGGCCCTACACGATATTAGGCAGGTGTACCAGTTTCTTTGGCTCTTCAGTGTGAAATACAGGTGAGAACCGCGGACCGGACGAACACTTGATTCGCACTGTGTGAGGCCCGCTGGCCGCAGTTTGACGACCGCTGGATTAGAAATTTGTATTTACGTAAAGATCAGTCAAACTCCATCAATAGTTGGGTGTTTTCGGAGTATCAGACAATTTAATCTGAAAGCCCCACTCGCAGTCTTATTTTGTTCAAAGAAATTAAACTGAGCCTCTGGATTTTTTACAGCTTCCAAACTCTAGAGAAGGACGGATGGACATCGTGCGAGCTTTTGCCATGTGATAATTATCTACCTACTTGGTCACTTTGGGCGAAAACATGTTGATGTGCACTGTTGGAAACACATTGTTTTTTCTAACGTAATTGTGGAAGTGTTTCTCCATGGTGTTATCCTTTCCCAAATCAGTATTTTGAAAAGCAAATCGTAATGGAACAATGCTTTGGCACTCGAAACGCTCATGAACCATTTTCCATCTTCTACAATCGGTAGGATGTACGAACGAAATTTTTTTATTCTGTTGAAGGTTGCCTCAGTAGTTTCAAGATTCTATATATGTGAGGAACTGTAGGCACCGATTCTATACAGTGGTTTCTATAGGCTGGAAAATTAACCACCCACAATCAATGTAGTGCACGATAATCCTCCTCGAATTGCGTTTAGTTATCGTTGGAACATTCGGTCATAGTGTTGGCGCAACGACAAATTTGGAAAGGGGAATTTTTTGACGGTAAAGGGCAGCGAAGCAAAGCAACAAGCGAATGAACTGCTAATGCGTGCAAGACTGTTGAAAGTACCTCCGTGTCTGGATTGTGGGGGCTCGGAGGTTTAAAAATGGGGACAGGGGCATGCGCCTTGTGCGCACGAGATCTTACACAGGTCTGAACGAAACTTACGGCGTCTTTTATCGAGACGTTACAAGGTCGCTTTTCCTCAAGCTGTCAAACTTTGTACTTTCAGATCGCACCTCACTGAATCGAATATGTCCATAGTAAAGAATTTATCCGTCTTAAATGATGCGCAGCAAATATTTTTCTTTTTTCTCTCCTAATTTCCAATATTCCTTAAAACGTAATAACGACAGTGATCAATAATAGGAGACTAGCTGAAGAAAAACATGCGCTAACAGACATTGCGAAAGTAAGGCAAGAGGCTGTTCGGATGGAATTCTACACTTGGAAGCTACTGACAGTACAAAAAACAAAGAAGCAGAACAACTCTAACGTCTGCCGCAATAAAGTCTGTAAGTATAATTTCTGGAGAAGATCAAAGAGAAAATAGACTAGATAACGACCTAGTTGTGGCTGATCAGTTGAAGTTTGAGAACTGATACGTAAGGAAGGATACTGACAGCGCAGGAGCAAGGAATGGAAAACTGGAATTGTGGATGAGTGACATAGATGTTTCAGGCGACAGCATATTCGATAAAAAAATTGGAAAAGCTTACAACTTACAAGGACTGAAAATCAAGCTTGAGACTCTGAAGCGTAAACTACTAAAACTGGGCTCATTGGTTCTTAGTACAATTGATGCAGTTCACAGAAATTCATTAGGAAATTCGAAGCCATTAGCATCAAGAAAAAATGTCATTTTGTCATTTTGCTGGGATACGTGCAATTTATTTGCGTATACATTATGCTGTGGTAGAAACTTTGCAAGTGTCTGGCGGCGATGAAATATGAAATCTACACTCCTGGAAATGGAAAAAAGAACACATTGACACCGGTGTGTCAGACCCACCATACTTGCTCCGGACACTGCGAGAGGGCTGTACAAGCAATGATCACACGCACGGCACAGCGGACACACCAGGAACCGCGGTGTTGGCCGTCGAATGGCGCTAGCTGCGCAGCATTTGTGCACCGCCGCCGTCAGTGTCAGCCAGTTTGCCGTGGCATACGGAGCTCCATCGCAGTCTTTAACACTGGTAGCATGCCGCGACAGCGTGGACGTGAACCGTATGTGCAGTTGACGGACTTTGAGCGAGGGCGTATAGTGGGCATGCGGGAGGCCGGGTGGACGTACCGCCGAATTGCTCAACACGTGGGGCGTGAGGTCTCCACAGTACATCGATGTTGTCGCCAGTGGTCGGCGGAAGGTGCACGTGCCCGTCGACCTGGGACCGGACCGCAGCGACGCACGGATGCACGCCAAGACCGTAGGATCCTACGCAGTGCCGTAGGGGACCGCACCGCCACTTCCCAGCAAATTAGGGACACTGTTGCTCCTGGGGTATCGGCGAGGACCATTCGCAACCGTCTCCATGAAGCTGGGCTACGGTCCCGCACACCGTTAGGCCGTCTTCCGCTCACGCCCCAACATCGTGCAGCCCGCCTCCAGTGGTGTCGCGACAGGCGTGAATGGAGGGACGAATGGAGACGTGTCGTCTTCAGCGATGAGAGTCGCTTCTGCCTTGGTGCCAATGATGGTCGTAGGCGTGTTTGGCGCCGTGCAGGTGAGCGCCACAATCAGGACTGCATACGACCGAGGCACACAGGGCCAACACCCGGCATCATGGTGTGGGGAGCGATCTCCTACACTGGCCGTACACCACTGGTGATCGTCGAGGGGACACTGAATAGTGCACGGTACATCCAAACCGTCATCGAACCCATCGTTCTACCATTCCTAGACCGGCAAGGGAACTTGCTGTTCCAACAGGACAATGCACGTCCGCATGTATCCCGTGCCACCCAACGTGCTCTAGAAGGTGTAAGTCAACTACCCTGGCCAGCAAGATCTCCGGATCTGTCCCCCATTGAGCATGTTTGGGACTGGATGAAGCGTCGTCTCACGCGGTCTGCACGTCCAGCACGAACGCTGGTCCAACTGAGGCGCCAGGTGGAAATGGCATGGCAAGCCGTTCCACAGGACTACATCCAGCATCTCTACGATCGTCTCCAAGGGAGAATAGCAGCCTGCATTGCTGCGAAAGGTGGATATACACTGTACTAGTGCCGACATTGTGCATGCTCTGTTGCCTAAGTGCCTGTGGTTCTGTCAGTGTGATCATGTGATGTATCTGACCCCAGGAATGTGTCAATAAAGTTTCCCCTTCCTGGGACAATGAATTCACGGTGTTCTTATTTCAATTTCCAGGAGTGTAGTTCAGTGATCTCATTTTCTGTTAACTGTTCTCTTTTATGCCAGTTAATGATGATAATAAAATAATGGAAATATTAAGAACATTCATTGGTACCAAAATAATGTTAGCCTCCAGATCAAGAAGACAACTTACAAATTATCACCATAATTAGAAATATTTTGTAGTAAAATATGTGTAGTCTCCAGATCTAGAAGATAACTCACAAATTATCATCATAATTAAGAATATTTGCAGTAAAATACTGCTCCGGTCTGTCTCGAGTTTCACCCAACAAATTCATTAGACTAGACAGCTGAATGTAAAATGCAGTTTAGCATAAGGGCGTCCTTAAATCTGAGTTATGTTAGCGCCGCAAACTGTAGGTGTAAGCACAACTGGTAGGCTCCAGATCAAGAAGATAACTCACAAATTATCATCATAATTTTAAAAAAAATTGTAGAAAAATACTGCTCCAGTCTTTCTCGAATTTCGTCCAACAAATTCGTTACACTAGTCAGATGGATGTGAAATCATTACGTCTGAGTTATGTTAGCGTCGCAGACAGCAGGTGCAAGCAGAACTGGTCCGTCTGCTCTGCAGTTGTGCGAAGGCAGATTTTATGTTGCCGCTCGACGTACCACGCACTGTTAAAATGCTGCTTCGAGTAATGCAGAGGATTCCAATATCGTCCAGATGACACTGAAGAGCTCTTACTTTATCTGACAACTCTCTGAACATGGAGGACTATCGACATGAGTAGCTCGGGCAACAGATGCGGGGAACTGGAACTTCAGTATGTAAATGGTTGTGGAGTAATTTCTTGTTCTTTTTTAGCCAGTGAACTGGTATGAGACTGCCCCTGAATAAAGAGGCTGACGAGGGTAGCTTGTGAATGCCTGACATGTGATTTTTCACTCATTAGATGCGAACTACCTGAGTGTGGAAAGCATATTACTCAATCAAGTATAATAATAAAGTCAAACCATTTCATCTAGGCGGGCAGCACAACCAAAGTTGTAATTCCTGGTCATCGTCCTGGCTCATCATTCATTGCTTCGTTTCTCCTAGTAAATAATCGAGCTACGAAGGACTGTTGTTAAGAGACTGGGTTCGTAGTCAGAAGAAGTAAGGCCTCCTGACAGGCTATCCTGCTATACCCTATTTTCTTCCAAATTTGGCTTGTTGAGGCCGTAGATGTGTAAAAATATAGGCTAACTGTTACAATAAAATAAAAATAGCAACCGGTCACTGTTTCCTGTGGACGTTAACCCATATCTGTTGTTAATTTCCCTTCTAACATAAACATGGCAGAATTGGAGGAGGACAAATCTAACGATTTAGAAACATCACGTGGTATCCTGAATCACTTAAGGCCCATGTAGAGACAGTTTCTACTGTAAGGGGTCAACCGAGCTTTTGACATATCCCTGAGGATGTCAAAATTTGGGATAAATAGCGCCGTTACCAGTTTTGAAACGATAGGTTCATCTTCAGATGATTTTTCGCATTTAGTATTACGTTTAGCTTACGGTATACGGGTGACTTCGACTTTTTTTCTGCTGTTAGTTCCTTGAGTTGATAGTCCTATAGAAAATCTTTATTTCTCTTATAAGAATTAACCTGGATCCTAATTCTGTATCACCTGGTATTCTAAATCATTTAAGGCACATTTAGAAACAGTTCCTACTGCAAGGAGTCAACCGAGCTATTGACATATACTTGAGGATGTCAGAATTATCAACTTCTTTTGGTTGTCTCCCGAAGGGCTCATATACTTGGTAAAAATTATTGCGCAGTGGATAACTAATAGAAGAGGGGTATCCTTAGCGAACGTGACACATGGCCGTCGCACCTCACGAAATATAATAAACAGCGGGATCAAAATGGTTCAAATGGCTCTGAGCACTATGGGACTTAACATCTGAGGTCATCAGTCCCCTAGAACTTAAACCTAACTAACCTAAGGACATCACACACATCCATGCACGAGGCAGGGTTCGAACCTGCGACCGTAGCGGTCGCGCGGTTCCAGACTGTAGCGCCTAGAACCGCTCGGCCACACCGGCCGGACACAGCGGGATCATCTAACTATGAAATGGTACACTGGTCCTCATTAACTCCTATGTGTTGTAAATTTCCCTTGTAACATAAACATGGCAAGAACGGCAAGGGGGCAAATATAAGGATTTAGAAACATATTTCACTAGGGGTAAGATACATGGCGCCTACAGGAAAATCAAAGAGACCTTTGGAGAAAAGAGAAGAAGCTGTATGAATATCAAGAGCTCTGGTGTGCAAGATGTATAAGCCGGGCGCAATACCCCCAGACTTCAAGTAGAATGTAATAATTCCAATTACAAAGAAAGCAGGTGCTGACAAGTGTGAATATTACCGAACTATCTGTTTAATAAGTCATGGTTGCAAAATACTAACACGAATTGTTTGCAGAAGAGTGGAAAAACTGGTAGAACCCGACCACTGAGAAGATCAGTTTGCATTCCGGAGAAATGTAGGAACACATGAGGCAGTACTGACACTACAAATTCTCTTAGAAGATAAGTTAAGGGAAGGCAGACCTGCGTTTATAGAATTTGTAGACTTTGAGAAAGCTTTTGACGATGTTGAGTGGTGGCGGTAAGTTCGTGTGGGACTTAACTGCTGAGGCTTACACACTATTTAATCTAACTTAAACTAACTTACGCTAAGGACAAAACACACATACACACACACACACACACACACACACACACACACACACACACACACACACACATGCCCTATGGAGGACTCGAACCTCCGACTGGGGGAGCCGCGCGAACCGTGACAAGACACCTCTAACCGCGCGGCTACCCCGCTCGATGACAATGTTGACTGGAATACTATTTTGGAAATTCTGAAGGTAGCAGTGGTGAAATACAGGGAGCTAAAGGCTATTTAAAACTTGCACAGAAACCTTAAGGCAACTATAAGAGTCAAGAGACTTTAAAGGAAAGAAATGGTTGAGAGGTTTTGAGTCGGGATCAATTTGTACACTGAACAAGCGGTAAAGGAAACTAAAGAAAAATTTTTAAAGTTAAGGAAGAAGAAATAAAAACTTTGAGGTTTGCCAATGACGTAGTAGTTGTGTCAGACGCAGCAAAAAACTTGGAAGAGCAGTTGAACGGATTGGACAGCGTATGGAAGTATAAGATGAACATCAACAAAAGCAAAACAAGAATAATGGAATGTCGTCGAATTAAATCAGGTAAAGCTGAGAGTATTATATTAGAAAACGAGACACTAAAAGTACTAGATGAGTTTTGCTATTTGGGCATCAAAATAACTGATGTTGGGCCGGCCGAAGTGGCCGTGCGGTTAAAGGCGCTGCAGTCTGGAACCGCAAGACCGCTACGGTCGCAGGTTCGAATCCTGCCTCGGGCATGGATGTTTGTGATGTTCTTAGGTTAGTTAGGTTTAACTAGTTCTAAGTTCTAGGGGACTAATGACCTCGGCAGTTGAGTCCCATAGTGCTCAGAGCCATTTGAACCATTTTTGAACTGATGTTGGCCGAAGTAGAGAGGTAGTGTGGCCACCGCTACATCCAGTTTGTTCTTCCTCGGCACAATGGCACCTACCACTAGGACAGTGCAACATGTCACACAGCTCGCAGCATACGTGTGTTTCTTCGAAGAGCACCAGGATAAGTTTACTGTAGTCTCTTGGACACCAAACTCTCCAGGCTGTCTCTGGAATCAGGATGGATCCACGTCCCTGAAGGTACTTTTCAGAACCTCACAGACTTTCTTCCTGGATGTCTCATAGTGGCATGCCCAGCAAAACGTGGTTATTCAGGCTTTTGACAGGCGGTAACATTAATGTGACTGGGCAGTGTAATTCTATGTTGAAACTTCTACTATGCAGTTTTTCCACTCCAGTCAATATACTCGTCTCTATATTAAAATTTCGTGGAAACTGGCATCCTGATTTTCAAGCTCAACCAACAATTTTTAGACAAGAATATGTTAATATTGCATAAAGCGGAGCCAGAAATTCTGACAAACGCTTTATAGATACTGAATAGAGTTACTATAGCTGCATCGCTTGCCATGGAATAAAGAAATCAATGTCTGTGGCTGACTTGCACCTCCACAGCATTCCAGAAAGTCGACCAGTTGGCGAAAAACAAAGTTTTTTGAAATTTCGGTTGAGTGGATGGTACAGCTTGCGAAAACCAAGACAGTGCACTAGCACAGGAGTTCGTCGTGTTGAATGGAGGCCACAACTTCACTTTGCTCAGTGCGCTTTACGCGAAAAACTGCCTTGCCGCGTGAGCCACATAATCCTTCGGCTGTGGCATTGTTCACGCGGACACTTCACCTCATACCTCTCGCTTTCTCCTCTGAAAGACGCGCCGAAATTCCTAGGGAAGCTAGGGGCCAGTGCCCTCTGCCTACCCTGTCTCACTAGGGACCCAGCTTACACTACGGAGACTGTCACATGCCAAACTACCACCAGGAAAGAGAAGGAATTGATTTAAAAGTAGATACCTTTATCCTGGCACTCACTGAACAGGGATAGGCTGTGACGAACTCAAATCAATTATGAATGAAACATGAGACATGTCAGTACTCCAATGGAATGACGTGTATCACTGCAACAAGACTGCGACTGATAATCATTGATCAAACTAATGCGAACACTAAGGTTACCTAAACCGAAGAGACAAACTCTGAATTTTTATTCCTTATCTTTCGAACGAATAACTGATTCTTGGTGATCGCCAAAGGAATTCTTGCGTTCCCCTATTTGTGAAATATTTAATATTTATGGCTAACGTGAATAAACGCATATTACGCTGTTGTCCGTTATAAATATCGTTGTACTCGTCTCCGACACGATCATTAACAGTGGCGTCGCAGTAGTGTTCAGGCTAGAGGTCGCTAATTCGAATGCCAAGTATAGTTAAGGTCTCACGTCTAAAGTTAACTTTCAAGCCTCTTAGAAGTTTCCCTTGGGCCATGAGAGTAGTCCATCTGTTTTTTATAAGAAAAAAATCCGTTCAATAGGGATGTGAATCTTAGCGGCTGTTTCGGTCCTCTTCAAAAGATTTGGGCTCTATCCTGAAAAACGTTTTCACAACGCATCCTTCTCTTATGTCCATCGTCATCTATTATATCAGAAGTTTAATTCAACACACACATTTCATATGCAGTCGTACTATACTCTCTGTGCGTTGTATGGAATACGAGAAGTTGACTGCCGCAGAAATCGGTTACGGTGTGCTTCATATCAGCGGTTGTTCTTCCTCATCGATTGGTGTAGGGATGGAGACGAAACTGTACAAATTATGTTGGATCTTCAGCAGCCTACTATTCCCCTCAGAGTACGGAAAAAATAATAATAAAAAAGATTTAAAGATCCATGAGCCATCACATCCTGCAGCCAACTTACAACACTCGTCTGTAATTTGGAGTCTGTATCAAGACTTTCCATTACGAAGTTACCTGTGGTTGGGGCAATGAAAATTAGCACTCTTTTAATCACAGCACAAATGCAACTCGAGGTTTCTATGAAAGACTTGTGACGAATTTTAATGATTGCGGTCGATTCCTGGTTTCTCGTTCCAAAATCCACGTGTAGTGTCAAGTATTTATGATCACATGCAGTGTAAATGTTGATAAAACAAAACTTGTTTTCCCTAAAAAAAAGCTCACAAAGTAAGCTCACAGGAACTACTGACGCCTGATATCTTTATGTACTGGTGACAACTTACATTTGGATGGCATTTACAGAAATTAAAGATATTGCAGCTCTATATGATCTACCACATCAATTCACTCGAAAATGCGCTTGGTGTCTCTCTAAAATGTATTGAAAGACATTCCTTCCCCCCTCCCACACCAGTTTAATGGATGTGAGGTCAAAAAACGAAGTATAAAAATGTATTTAATAACAGAATTAAGCTACCTGAAGGCTGGCAGAAATTAATGCATATTAATATGTATTTGTATACAAATCGTAGCGTTTTACAATTTGACTGAATGTGCATAATGTGGTAATAGCCACACTTGAACCCACTGTTATTTCCACAAGCCCGCCTGCTACTATAATAAAATAAAACAAACGAAATTTTTTACGAAATTTAAAACGATTGAGAATTGATGTAAAGAGTAGCCTACCTCATTTTAAAGGAATTTTCGAGTACATTTCGAAACTGATCTTAGACTTTGTGAATCTGTAGTTCTTCAGGAGTTATGGAGAATTCAATATTATGATTTATATTTTAGTAATATTAATTCAGATGATGCCCTTGGGTTATAGTATATCTGAAACACATGATCCTTTATTCTTCAGTATCTGTTGAATAAATGTTGCTTTTCATGACAATCATTTAACTGAATTTCTATACTGCCTTTTATATAAGAGACAAATAACGGAATTCACTTGATATAGATTTTGCTTAGGATGAAATAGTCTGTTGCTAGTGTCGTGTTCGTCTTCTTTTCGATGATCGACGATCGACTATGAAACTGTATGATAAAACCTCTAAGAAGTTTACACATGATGTAGACTTAATTGTGGAACTAAATTGCTAGGCAGATATAATTGCTTTTAAACAATTGTGTAAGGAGCAGTGTCAAATGAAAACAAGACAGATGAAAAAGAAGTAGGTGAACTGTTTATTATTTGAAAAGTAATCGCCGTAACTGATAATGAATTTATCCCACTGTGAAACACGACGGTCAATGCCTTATGGAAAAATGTTTGCGGTTGCCTACAGAAATGTGACTACCCAGGCCGGCATCTCTTCGTCCGAGGCAAATCGACAGCGATGAATGTCCTCCTTCAGGGTGCCAGAAATATGGAAATCGCCTGAGCAGAGATAGGGAGCATAAGGAGGATGCGTAATGGCGAAACTTCTGCAGCGTAGTCTACCTTTGCAACGTGGGGGCGGGCAATATCTTGCAAGGGGATGAAGCCGTCCGCCTGCATTGGCTGTCTTCGGACTTAGTGGCGCGCTTCGGTTTTTGCAGTATGTCCCGAACCCTCCCCACGCGATGAAGAAATTCATGGCCGCCGATTTTCCTCGGACGAAGAGTTGCACCCTATGGTACCATCATGGTTCCATAGGCAACTGAAAACATTTTTTCCATGAAAGAATTGATCGTCATACATCACAATGGGGCAAATGTATTAACAGTTACGACGATTACTTTTGAAATAATAAACAGTTTTCTTCCTTTTTCTATCTGCCTCGTTTGCATCTGTCTGCCCCTTGCGAATTCATTTATGTAAATTCCATTTATACCCTTAGTAAGTATCATTTGTCTCAGATACTAAAATCCTGCCAGTCAAGTTGTATTCATGTTTGAGACCAGTAAATATTGTAACTGTAAAAATGTAATTCGTGCTGTACGTTCTATGCCTAGAAATTCCTACACAGCCGCTGAGTTCCAGTAATTTGAGTAAAATTTGTCAATTCCGAAACCGCAACTGTTAAATCAGAGACATTGCGACAGCTACATTGGTTAGGATCACTGATATCTGACATATGAAACAAAGTAATTAACTAAAAGTCAGACTACACTGTGCAATAAAAGGCTTGAGATGCGTAGTATCTGAGTGGCGTGAGGGTCATCTAGGCGGACGAATTTATAGCCGTTGCTAATATTGAAGCAACAAACCCAAAAACCTACACTGGCATCATCGATACAGCAGCTAGTTCTCAAAACTATAACCAACCTGAGTTCGCATCTAACGATCTACGAATCTACATATCAAACGTTGGTTTCAGCATTCGAAATTTGTTTTCACTTTGGGAATTAAATCGGATACACCAGGTTGTACAGTAGGTCGAAATGTGTATCGGGACCGCATTATACTGAATTCACTTCATTGTATCAGGTACTTTGCCCTTCATTAACTTGCTGATGTGTCGGTTCTAGTAGAATCTTGGACAGACTTTTCCCGAACGTTATTACTTGAGTTACATCTTTGGTATTCATAGCCATAGAGCCATAAATATCGCGAGAGGAGGAAATAAGGACTCAACAACGTTGTGTTTTAATCAAGCCCTCAGAGGGAAAGTGACGGAAAACAGAAATTGTTATGATTCTCGTTGTCAATTGTTATGATGACATGTGGCCAATGCTAAATAGAAACATATATTGCAGGTTTGTCAATGAAGTCGGTAAGCAGCTGGCTGTATAATCTGTATCTGCAACGACTGGAATAATTAGAAGTCGTTGGTAAAAAATAATATATATTGTACTTAACTTGTGTTACAGGCTTCTTCATATGCTGCATAGGTATAATTACAAACTTATCTAGAGAGACATTACTTATTCCATACTTGACATAGCGCCTTGTTAGAGGTTGCCTCCTATCAGCTGAAGGCTATGCTACATTCCTAGATGACGACCCGAGCATGACTGGACGAGCGCTCGCTAGATACTTATCACAAGCCGCGGAGCGGCGCTAGTGGCGACTCGCGGGTCCAGCGATATATATTACGGACCGCGGTCGATATCTGCAACCTCTAACAAGTGTGGTATCGAACGTTGATACCACAGAAATATCAATGGCCAGTGAGGGAGGTGAAGACCACTCTTCCAAATACATTGTCTCAGCAAGGCATTGTCTCATTTCTGTTGTTGCTAGAATATCTTTGCCGTTTTACTTGCGCATAACACCGACAGATTGTATGTAATAAATTCAGCAGATTTGAATATCCTCTTCGTAAGGAAGTCGCTCTCATTACGGTCACAAATAAGTAATGAATACACTCATCAAGGCTCCCGTGCATACTTGTCATCAGTCTGTAGTCGTAATGATGTAACTGGAAGTGGTGCTCTATAACTGTGCACTGCGGAAGCGTAGCTTTGATTGGAATAATAATTATGTATGACACGCTCTGTTTATTGCTAATTAATTAGCGGGAATGGTTAAGCGTGTCAAATGATTATACAGTGCTCTGGTTTAATTAATAATTTATACTGATTTCCTGTGTGGCTAAAATGATATAAAATCTCCACTGAGTGAATTTTGATATTATAAATGCAATTGCACAGCACGCGAAGCAGAATGTACTCATAAATGCTGTATTGAAATTCGTATTCTCTTTGATGCAGAAACAGTGCCAGAACGCAATATAAAGGGGGAAAAAAGAAAACATGCTACAGCTAGTCATAGGCCTGCCTCCAATACAGTATAAAGTACAGTATTTCATTACAAAATTCTCATTTATTTCTAGAAGTGGGCAGATAACAAGCAATTCTTTGGGGTATAATAAGTTTTTCGAGTTACCGATAAAATTTAGTTCTTGTGGCATGACACTTCTCGAAACTGACTGACCCATTTGTATCAAAACTGGCAATTACGGAATCTTGCTGCCACTTCGATAAATTTCAGTGGACGCCCATGGTGCTAGTAGAAAATGTCTCAGAGTAATTGGTATCACTGTAGTCTATATAAATAATAAAACTCGTTAACTGTCATCGACCTTAGCGTACACACAATGACGGAAGTTTAGATATGCTTCATCTTCCATTCTTATACCATGCTTAAGTCACTTGACGCGTGATCCTCCTATGGATTGGTTGGTAGGAATTGCTAATAAAATATTGTGGTATAATACTCAAGAAAGGCCGATCGCACTTCTTGCCTACCTTTGCGACTTCCCTTTCACATAGAAAGAGAAATGACTCGAAAGTGAAGCAGTTAACTACTCTTGATGATAATGATTATGTTAATAGTTCGCACTGCCACACAGTGGCTAAAGTACTTTTTTCGCTCTTGGAGCACACCAACTGCATACGGTTCGTTTAGAATCGATCCCCGAACTCCTGAACCGAAGTGCTAATTATTCGTCGTAATAAAAATGCCCTCGATTACCGTCACTGTCGAATGCTAACAACATGTTGGAATAAATCTTCAGTATTGTCGATTAACTATCCTTAAAGCTCCTTAATCCAGTTACCATAAAATATCCGTCCTTCTTAATCATTTTATAATAGCACATAATTTCCCATCAGTCCATGTGCAGCACCTTAAGTAAAACGTCACAGAATTTGTGTAATAATCTTGCGACTGCTGTCGGAACTTCCAACCCAAGACGTATGTGCAGTAATATTTCACACTTTAGTACTTTTAAATCGTAGTAAATTAGTTTACAAATTCGCTTCGCGGGGAAAGATATGCTGCTTACGAGTTTTCTTCTGTTTCTATCCTTGACTTCGTGTAAAAAATATTAAACTAGTTTCTTGGTTCTCAACTTATTAAACACACGTTCTTTCACTCCACCCCAATAAATAAAACATAAATAAAGAAAGATTAAGTCGAATGAGCCCTATATTTTTGATATTATGCTTCACACGTGCCAACCAGATGTAATTATTTCATCCAATCTTCAGAACTCCGTACACGTAAATTCATTGAATTGTCTTGGATTTATTACTTCACGTACACGTCAGCTTGTCGTCATATGAAGCATACAATAGACTGAATCATTTCATATGACATGAAACATTAAGTAAATCGAATTTCTGTTATTTCTTAAATTTTACGTTATTAAGATCATTTGTAGTGGGATCGAGAGTTTTGCACCCGACGTCGGTGGATTCTTCTGCGAGCAGATGGCTGTCGCACAATGGCTATGTCGGCCAGAATACAATCTCTGTACATCTCGTTAATGACACCACCCATGCCGAGCTTATACCGCTCCGAGGTTCGCCAGGTAACAACGAACGTAACATGTACATAGATAAAAATAATATAACAACTTCTACATATATACTGAGTTGGTGCAAAACTTTGTAGCGTTTTCCAAAAGTTTAATAAACACAAAATATATCAACACACAACAGAGACTTTATTCAACAATAATATAGTCTCTTCATTTTTAATAAGTCTGCCAACGCTGGGGTCACTTCTCGACTCCACGACGTTAGAAATCAAATAGTTTTGAGGCGAAGAACTCGCCGAGCCATGTTCGGAGGGCATTTTCATCCGGAAAGGAAGTTCCTTCAAGGTTTCTCGATAGAGAGCGGAAAAGATGAAAATCCGATGGCGCAAGTGCAGGTGAATAAAGTGGGTGCGGAATAACTTCCCAACCCAGCTCCCGTATAGTCTAGCAGAATGTGCGTTATTGTGGAGTGGCATCAATTCGGGCAGTCTTCCTGGACGTTATTTTTGGATTGTGTCTGCAAGACGACTCAATCCTTGACAATAAATGTCATCAGTGATGGTTGCATCTCGGGGCGGAAATTCGTTGTACACCACACTGTCGCTGTTGTACCACGTGCATAACACTATCTTTTGTGGATGCGCGCAGGTCTTTGTACGGGAGTTGCTGCTTCATTTGGACTCAGCAATTCCTCGTCACCAGTAACGATACAGGATAGAAATGATTGGTGTTGTTCAGGAACAAATTGATGACGAGTAAGCAGAGATGCACATATGACCACCCGCTGATTTGTGTGATTTTGGTTTACAGTATGCGGTGCCCATACACCCGACTTTTTAATCTTCCACACTGCATGCAAATGTCGCTCGACGGTGGAATGATCACACTTCATCCCATATACAAGAACTCGTGTACACTGACGTGAATCATTGTGGATTATTGCGTTTGTGCGACCTGCATTAAACTCCCTAAGATATTCCTGGACGTGGAGAGTCACTAATGCCAAAACGACCCTCTTTAATACGAAAAAACCGTTTTCTTGCCTTGCTCTGTCCAATGGCATTATCCTCATACACGTCGAAAATGTTTCTGACTGCCTCCGCTGTTGTCACTCCTCTTTTGAACTCAAACAGAAGAACATATCATAAATGTCCCATTTCTCCACTTGGTACTGCATTTCCTAGCGTCCACAGCTCCACTCACTATCTTCAAACAACAAAATGACAGCATGTGAACTCAAATAGCAACAATGAACTACAAATAAAAAACGACAGTCGATAAATATGTCCGCAGCTACCGGAATATCAATACGCAATACAAAAACGCTATCTCATGGACCAATCTGATATTACCATAATAAATCCTTTCTACACTATAATTAACTTGCACCATACTACTCGTTTACGCTGGACGGTAATGCGGCATGAGGAGGAAAACATTTTTGTAGCGCTACAAGTTACGTATATGGTAAGAAACTTTTGCTTCCGAACGTATTATACATCAAGTAATTTGATGCAAATGTCAATAGTCACGGTCATACAGTTCCACTTGACTTACTGATGTCAGCGATTCGAACACCGGTGGTGATACAGGGTGAATGTCAACTCCAGCGTCAAAATTTCGGATGTTGTTCGGGGATATTTTCAGAAAATTTTCGTATGAGGGACCTGTGGTCCCCTGTGGCCGTTACACAGTAATAGTATTTCGTTTGAGTTCTTGCTACCATTTATCTTTGTATCTGTACTGCACGCAAAACGTCTGCACAACAGTGCAATTGTCGCCTAGACTCTGATTCACGATGGTGGTCCGCTCAGGTAGAGGCTCGGACGCGGGTTGCAGTGTTGCCGATTCCAAGCGACATCTGCGGTACGTGTACAGAGAGGCTTAGTGCTTGAAGAAAGAGTACATCCTGCAAATTATGTCAGAGAGTTTGTTGCGTACCACTATCATCAGCCATGTCAACTTGCAATAAATAGAATAAAAATCGCTAAATAGCTCGCTACGATCATGTTTAAGGCTTGCACTGACCACGACGTTCGCAGGAGAGCGCTCGAAGCACTGTTAAACACTAATTGGCGGTCGGAAAATGTGTGACGTCAGGTGCGCAGATCAAGCCTAAACTCGACCGCCGGCGTTTGTGACACCAACTACACTGGTGTCCAAAGTTAATGCAACAAACGACTATTTCCCCGTTCTGTGTCTAATTCACTATGTAATCATACAAACTGTTAAAAGATTTCCACGGTCGCAGGTTCGAATCCTGCCTCGGGCATGGATGTGTGTGATGTCCTTAGGTTAGTTAGGTTTAAGTAGTTCTAAGTTCTAGGGGACTGATGACCGCAGATGTTAAGTCCCATAGTGCTCAGAGCCATTTGAACCATTTTGAACCAAAAGATTTCCATACGATTGTGACCTGCACAGAAGATGGCATTTCGGTCATCGGAAAAGCACGCCAACGATGACGTCAGCGCACCTATCAAACGGAGTAATGTTTGCCGGGTAGTCCCACATTCACACTTGCTGTCAACACTGTCACAGACAGTGCAGTATGGCACAGAGAAGACGCCTACCAGACTCTCTGCGGTGAAGGGCCATAGGAGGAATGGAAGCAGGACAGTCGCAGACCGATGTGGCCCGACGGCTTAACGTGAATCGTTCTGTTGGTTCTCAGTTGTGGCGACAGTTTATAGAGACCGAATCTGTATCATGAAGACTAGGGCAGGACCGATCACGTGTGGCATCAGATCAAGAGAACCGTTATTTGGCTGTAAGGGCACGACGGTAAAGCCTCACTCGGTACTGCGCAGCAACTGGCATCTGACCTCGCAGTATCCACTGAACGTGTTGTATCGAAGCAAACGGTGTACTAGACGCTTCTACAGAGTGGCCTTTATTGTCAGAGATCTGCTGTATGTGTGCCTCTGACGCGTCTTCACGGAAGGGAACGTCTTGAGTGGAGTCATCAACGTACCAATTGGACAGTCGAACGGTGGGCCAGTGTTCTTTTCACAGATGAGTCCCGATTGGGTCTGGAGAGTGATTCTCGACGGGTTCGCAACTGAAGGGAATGTGGAACACTGATTTTGAGACGCGAACGTTGTGGAAAGAGACCGATATCGAGAAGGATCGCTAATGGAGTGGGCAGGGATTATGTTGATCACTCGAACACCTCATTGTGAAATTGTACAACCGAATCGGCAAGGTTTAGCTGCTGTCAGGTACCGTGACGAGGTCTTGAGAGCTCATGTACCGCTGTTGCGAGGTGCTGTGAGCCCAGACTTCGAAATGATGGACGATAGTGCTCGACCTCATACAGCACGAGTGGTTGATGTTTTTGGAAACGGAAGATACTGCACGTATGGCGTGACTCAATCGCTGTGCCGATCGGAATCCCACAGAACATGTCTGGGATGCATCAAGTCAGCATTCACCAAGCACTCTCCAAGACTTGCAGGCAGCTCCACAGGAAGGACGGGCGTTATTGCCTCAACTTAACACTAATGACGTTATTCACAGTGTGCTTGTCGTTGTCAGGCCTGTATTGCTGCCAGAGGCAGCCACAACCCATACTGAGCACATTTAACAGTTGTCGGAATGTGTGTGCAAATCTGTTAAGTTCGGAAAAAAATGAAGAACATTTTCGTGTACTGCTATGCATCTTGCAGTTATTTACGTCCTACATTCTTTAAATTGTTCCTACTTTGATATCACCTGTTTACACCGTTTTATGGCAGAATAAACGCAACGTTGCAAAACTTCTGTTCTGGGTGTATTGTTCGAAGTTCCATTCTCACAGCACTTGTTGTTGACAAATGTAATACTCGCTTCACTCTTCGCTCTCTATCTTGCACAATTGCTGCCCAGTTGTACCTCGTTTTCTTCTCCTGCAGTATTACTTGTACAATGATACGCAGCACATTAGGTAGAACTTCTAATGGAGAGTTGGTCGGAATGCACCTTATGTCTGAGTTAATTGAATGCATGGAAGAGTGGCACAACTACACTGCTGAGCTGTTCATTCAGCGATGGCAAGCTCATCAAAATGCAGTATTGTTGCGTCTGAGGGTTGTTTCACTACTCTGCATTTAATGCTGTACGTTTTGGTGACTGCATATTGCAGGTTTGTTTCACTGCTGTGAAAATATTTTCGAGGAAACAAACATTATTTATAACATTGATTCAGGTGTCATATGATGGTCGTTAACCGAAACCGGTAGCAAATTAATAAAGTGTTCTAATACGGTCAAGTGTCATGAATTTCCCGCTACTGACAGTTGCCTGAAGGAAACATACGAAACTCATTGGGCTAACCAATCGAATGAATTGTAATTGCATTAGTAGAGTGTAACGATTCACGGGAGCCCAAGACCCCGTTATATCAAAATACTCAGAAAATATCCCTTGCCGGCCGGGGTGGCCGAGCGGTTCTAGGTGCTACAGTCTGGAACCGCGCTACCGCTGCGGTTGCAGGTTCGAATCCTGCCTCGGACATGGATGTGTGTGATGTCCTTAGGTTAGTTCAGTTTACGTAGTTCTAAGTTCTAGGGGACTGATGACCTCAGAAGTTAAGTCCCATAGTGCTGAGAGCCATTTGAACCCCGTGGTGTGTGGATGTGAAATAGTACCAGAATGATGGAACTACCCAGACTCCGTCACACACCACGTTTCACCAGATGTAAAATTTTAATTGCCCAACGGAATCGCTGTGTCAAAAATGACTCTCACATGGAATCCTGAAATGGGGAATTGCTACCAAATCCTACTGAATGGAAATTTTTAGTGTCGATAAATAACAATAATAATAACTAAGTGATGGTAACTGCAAGTTACCTCAAATGAAATACAAATAAAATTAAAGTTGATGTTTTAATATATTAAAAGCAATGACGTGGCAAAAGACTCAGTGGCATGACTATTAGAAAAAGTGATTGCAACAGAGGTATGAAGCAATTAGGAGAACACTACTGTATCCTAGCGGCACATTCAATCACTTATACGAATGCAACCCACTGAACGTTTTAGTTACTCCAGTGGCTGACAGAATAATAAATCAAACCGATACTATCACTGGAATAGGGATTAGTGGCACTGTGGCAACCGTACGTCCCCTTTCCAAACATCAACGCTTACCTATTGCCGGCGCTGGCGCATACTCTCACCAGTCTACAGCGGCGGTAAGTTGGCTGCGCGTGGCCTCATGTGAAGAACGAGAACCTCGCTCGTGAGGACCTCGACACCTTGAAGTCACATTCGCCGTACGAACTGAGAGTCCCCTACGTCTAAAGCCACCGACCTTTTACCTTCCACATCCAAACGAAGACTGTCCTTCTTCAAGTGTCCCTGATCCCGACACTGCTGTTTCGCCATCCTGCAGATTGCTCTAGAAATTCCCGTCTGACGTCAGAAGGGGATGGGCGATTCAGAGCGTTAGTTATACACTTCTGAATTTTCAGAAGGGTAACAAATGTGACAGGAACACTACGAGGCTTCCCCTATCAGCGCAAATGCCCAGACATTCCAACACTTGTCATTTCTCACCATAAATTATTAGGCGGCAGCCAGCACTTGAGACTACCGCCCTCAGTCTTCTACAAAGCCGAAACGCGTCGAACACTGCGAACGCCGAATTAGCTTGATCGACAGAGGAGTTCCGTGAGCCCTGTCAGGTCGCTCCTTGACGCGCGTAAGCTGGAGGAAAGCCTCTGAATGCCGTGTGGTCTCCCTTGTACCTTTTTTCGTGCGGACTGAGCGGTTCTCACGCATCCTTAGAATACAACTACAAGCTTCCACCACAGGCACTGTAGTTTTACTCTGAAGCGCCAAAGAAACTGGTATAGGCATGATTATTCAAATACAGAGGTATGTAAACAGACAGAATACGGCGCTGCGGTCGGCAACGCCTATATAAGACAATAAGTATCTGGCACAGTTGTTAGATCGATTACTGCTGCTACAATATCAGGTTATCAAGATTTAAGTGAGTTTGAACGTGGTAGCCGACCGGGGTGGCCGAGCGGTTCTAGGCGCTACAGTCTGGAACCGCGCGACCGCTACGGCGCAGGTTCGAATCCTGCCTCGGGCATGGATGTGTGTGATGTCCTTAGGTTAGTTAGGTTTAAGTAGTTCTAAGTTGTAGGGGACTGATGGCCTCAGAAGTTAAGTCCCATAGTGCTCAGAGCCAATTCAACCACTTTTTTGAACGTGGTGTTATAGTCGACGCACGAGCGATAGAACACAGCATCTCCGGGATAGCGATGAAGTGGGTATTTTCCCGTACGACCATTTCGTGTGTGCACCGTGAATATCAGAAATCTGGTAAAACTCTCCGACATCGCTGCCACCGGAAAAAGATCCTGCAAGGGCGGGACCAGCGACGACTGAAGAGAATCATTCAACGTGACAGAAGTGCAGCCCTTCCTCGGATTGCTGCAGATTTCAATGCTGGGCCATAAACAAAAATCAGCGTGTGAACCATTTAACGAAACATCATCGATAGGGGCTTTTGGAGCCGAAGGCCCACTCGTGTATCCTTGATGACTGCATGTCACAAAGCTTTACGCCTCGCCTGGGTCCGTCGACATTGGACAGTTTATTACTGGAAACATGTTGCCTGGTCGGACGAGTCTCGTTTCAAATTGTATCGAGAGGATGGACGTGTACGGATGTGGAGACAACCTCATGAATCCATGGACCCTGCATGTCAGCAGGAGAGTGTTCAAACTGGTGGAGGCTCTGTAATGGTATGGGGCGTGTGCAGCTGGAGTGGTACGGGACTCCTGATACGTCTAGATACGGCTCTTACAGTTGATACATACGTAAGCATCCTGTCTGATCACCTGCATGCATTCATGTCCATTGTGTATTTCGATGGGCTTAGGCAATTCCAGCAGGACAGTGCGGCACCCACACATCCAGAATTGCTACGGAGTGGCTCGAGGAACAGTTTTCTGAGTTTAAACACGTCGTCTGGCCACCAAACTCGCCAGACATGAACATTATTGAGCGTATGTGGAATGCCTTGTAACGCTCTGTTCGGGAAAGATCTCCACCCCCTCGTACTCTTACGGATTTTTGGACAGCCTCGCAGGATTCATGGTGTCTGTTTCCCCCCCCCCCCCCCCCCCAAGCACTACCTCAGATGTTCAAAATGCCTCTGAGCACTATGGGACTCAACTGCTGAGGTCATTAGTCCCCTAGAACTTAGAACTAGTTAAACCTAACTAACCTAAGGACATCACACACATCCATGCCCGAGGCAGGATTCGAACCTGTGACCGTAGCGCTCTCGCGGTTCCAGACTGCAGCGCCTATAACCGCACGGCCACTTCGGCCGGCTCTTCAGATGTTATTCGAGTCCATGCCAAGTCATGTTGCGGCACTTCTACGTGATCACGGCGGCGCTACACGATATTAAGCAGGTGTACCAGATTCTTTGGCTGTTCAGGGTATAAAATACTGGGGCTGTTCAATAAAGAATGATCATAATTTTTTTTGACAAAATACCTTTACTCATCCTCATAAGTTTGATGGTCCTTCTCAAAGTAGTCTCCCGTGAATGCGATGCACTTGTCCCAGCGTCTCCGCCAATTTTTAAATTCATCCTGGAAACCATTTTTTGAGAGGGCCTTCAAAATCGCCTCTGCAGTCTTCACCACTTCTTCTGATGATTGATAATGCCTCCCATAAGGCGTTTCTTCATGTTAAGGTGTAGAAAAAAGTCACATGGGGCTAAATCAGGACTATAGGGAGGGTGAGGTGAGCGATGCAGTTCACGTTGATTTTTGCAAGATATTCAGCAACAACATTGGCAATATGCGGCCGCGCATTATCGTGGTGCAGCGTCTAGCCTGCTTCACGGGTCTTTTGCGCCTGATATGGACTTGCAATGTTATCAGAACATCCCTGCATATTGTCCAGTTACTGATGTGTGTGCAGGTACAAAAGGCTGATACATCAGTCCATGAATATCAGAGAGTGGGATGACCCTACTTTCCCAGCAGAAGCAACCACTTTTGCTTTTTTAGGGGCTGGTGATGAAGGAGATTTCCACACTGAGCTTTGCTGTTTGCTGTCAGGATCAAACTGATGTAGCCAAGTTTCATCAGCTGTGATTACATTTGAAAGAAATTTCGGGTCTTCCTCTGACATCAACTTTAACTCCATGCAGACCTGCACGCGAATGTCCTTTTGTTCGGGAATCCAGTCCTGGAACCCATCGCGCACTAACATGAGTCATGTGTAATTTTTCTGTCACCAACGTGTGGGTGGCACCCAGAAAGTGATCTTAAGGTAATTCGTCGATCTTCTCACACGATGACAGCAGCAGTGTTGATGTTTGCTTCCGTAAGAGCAGTAACTGGGGCACCGGGTCCATCTTCCTTTGAAATTGATTGTCTCCCCTCTTTAAATATTTAAAACCACCTTCGAGCTGTGCTGTAGGGAAGAACAGACTCTCCATAGGCCTCCTGTAACGTTCTATAGGCCTCAGCGGAAGATTTGTTCAAACGAAAGCAGAATTACAAAGCCGCATGTTGTTCCTCGCCTGTTACCTTCATTGGAGGGATAGGTGATACTGAACATGTCTGACCTTGCCTGCCTCTTACGGGCGGGAACCAGGAGTCGCAACAATGAAACTTCTACGGCGTGTTTGTTGCACATTAAGGTAGCAGAGTATCACAAGATTAAATTTTAGCGCGAGAAATTATGACCATAAAAAATTATCATCATTCTTTATTGAACAGCTCTCATATACACTCTTGGAAATGGAAAAAAGAACACATTGACACCGGTGTGTCAGACCGACCATACTTGCTCCGGACACTGCGAGAGGACTGTACAAGCAATGATCACACGCACGACACAGCGAACACACCAGGAACCGCGGTGTTGGCCGTCGAATGGCGCTAGCTGCGCAGCATTTGTGCACCGCCGCCGTCAGTGTCAGCCAGTTTGCCGTGGCATACGGAGCTCCATCGCAGTCTTTAACACTGGTAGCATGCCGCGACAGCGTGGACGTGAACCGTATGTGCAGTTGACGGACTTTGAGCGAGGGCGTATAGTGGGCATGCGGGAGGCCGGGTGGACGTACCGCCGAATTGCTCAACACGTGGGGCGTGAGGTCTCCACAGTACATCGATGTTGTCGCCAGTGGTCGGCGGAAGGTGCACGTGCCCGTCGACCTGGGACCGGACCGCAGCGACGCACGGATGCACGCCAAGACCGTAGGATCCTACGCAGTGCCGTAGGGGACCGCACCGCCACTTCCCAGCAAATTAGGGACACTGTTGCTCCTGGGGTATCGGCGAGGACCATTCGCAACCGTCTCCATGAAGCTGGGCTACGGTCCCGCACACCGTTAGGCCGTCTTCCGCTCACGCCCCAACATCGTGCAGCCCGCCTCCAGTGGTGTCGCGACAGGCGTGAATGGAGGGACGAATGGAGACGTGTCGTCTTCAGCGATGAGAGTCGCTTCTGCCTTGGTGCCAATGATGGTCGTATGCGTGTTTGGCGCCGTGCAGGTGAGCGCCACAATCAGGACTGCATACGACCGAGGCACACAGGCCCAACACCCGGCATCATGGTGTGGGGAGCGATCTCCTACACTGGCCGTACACCACTGGTGATCGTCGAGGGGACACTGAATAGTGCACGGTACATCCAAACCGTCATCGAACCCATCGTTCTACCATTCCTAGACCGGCAAGGGAACTTGCTGTTCCAACAGGACAATGCACGTCCGCATGTATCCCGTGCCACCCAACGTGCTCTAGAAGGTGTAAGTCAACTACCCTGGCCAGCAAGATCTCCGGATCTGTCCCCCATTGAGCATGTTTGGGACTGGATGAAGCGTCGTCTCACGCGGTCTGCACGTCCAGCACGAACGCTGGTCCAACTGAGGCGGCAGGTGGAAATGGCATGGCAAGCCGTTCCACAGGACTACATCCAGCATCTCTACGATCGTCTCCATGGGAGAATAGCAGCCTGCATTGCTGCGAAAGGTGGATATACACTGTACTAGTGCCGACATTGTGCATGCTCTGTTGCCTGTGTCTATGTGCCTGTGGTTCTGTCAGTGTGATCATGTGATGTATCTGACCCCAGGAATGTGTCAATAAAGTTTCCCCTTCCTGGGACAATGAATTCACGGTGTTCTTATTTCAATTTCCAGGAGTGTATATTCCCCAGCGCTAAGTAACGTCATGATACTTTTAGCATGATGAAACTAAAGAGACCTGCATACCGGCAATCGGGACGAGGGGCAGATGAATTTAGTATATAAATAGAAGTAAGCAAGCAAGACGGCTTGTAACGTTTCAAGGGGATCGCACGTACTGAGGCCAAGATGTCAGCCGACGTTACCGGGCGACCTCCGGCGACGGAGTCTGGCAATCGTTGCCTGTGCCGCTCTTAACGCAGCCTTAACGATAGACGTATGTTCGGTAGTGGTCGCGTCTTTACGATGCTATTTGGGCTAAATGGCGCTGTAGAAATGACAATGTGGCAGCAGCGTGCCATTAAGCCGCGTCCACGCAGGACGCGACGCGCTGCGCCCTGCCGCTTTTCCTTGGTTTTCGGCGACGCGGCGCAGTGCGGCCGGTTTGGAAGCGGCTTTTTCAGTCACGGGCCGAGGTAGAGGCTTCTTCTGGAAGGCAGAAGACGGAAAGACGAGGGGTGGGACAAATCACGTATCTCTCCGGTTAATTATTTCTTTCTTGTCTTTTTTTTTTGGTCAGTTTTTGCGTGCCCTCTGAGCCTGCGCTTGGGATGGCAGTTATCGCCGATACCACCGGTTTTCGGTTACATCGTTTTCTTTCTCCCTGGTCAGTTTAGCCTGACTGTTAAAATCGCTGAAAGTAACCGGTTTCTGAAAGAACTGTTTTTTGGTTTTGTGTTCTTTTTATTTGCGTAATAATCGTAGAAATCTAACAGAGATTGAAAAATTTTATATCTTTCAACTTCAAGATACACAGAATCAAAGTATTAAATTAAATAGGCATATAAAAGAAAACTTCATCCGTCCAGTGTTCGTTGCTTTTCTCGAAAAGTGGTAAGTAGCTGAATACCAGAACAGAAATCACCGGTATTGTCGTATTGATTCTAGTTCTTTGAAACTACCCAATAATCATTTTGAAATGAGGGATCATATCAATATTGTGCCAATACGAGTAGTCAGTGCTGAAGGGTGAAAACTGAGGCTGAGGAACTCTGTTTTTCGTGCTAATTTGTCCGTTTTCAGGGGCCACAAGCAGATAAAGCCATATTATCTAGACATCGGCAGCTATCAGCCAGTTACCACTATTACTGAACGTTATAAATATATAGTTGTTAAGTTTGTGATTTATTAATGTTTCCGTAATCTCCTTCCTCTTTTTATTATTTCATAGAAATGGCAGACAAACCTGTAATATCTTAAAGCAATTGAAGAATTGTACTTCTCTGCTACGTCACTTCGTAAAGATATTTCCAGACTGTGGTTGTTGCCATTTTGCAGCACAATGGAGATCCAGCGACGACAGCGAGGAGTACCGTACAGTCCACATTGGGGCGAGTCTTGCACACTTCACCTACACTCGTATCTGAAGCCACGACTCACGGCAACCGGGACATTATTGTCTCTGTAATGCTGTACCAATTCTTATGTAATGTATTTGTTGCACGTTTCTGTCGACATTGGTATTAGAGTAGCATTGATAGCTTTTCCCATTTTCTGTAGTAACACAATATTTCAAAATAATGCAGATTTTATGTATGAAAATTTCATCTTTTTTAAGAAAGGTTTATTTAACAAGAAAAATTTTAGCACTACTGATAGGGCTAATTGTTATTTCGGTTTTTTACTCGATTATTAATAAAAAATTTAAAAAACACCTCCTAAATCCGAGACCAAACAAATACCGAAAAATACTGGTTAATCGGAAATAAAGCACCGATATCGGTTTTAAACGCTCGGTTTTTCCCATCGCTAGCCTGCGCCCTTGACGAGGGTCTATCTCGCCACTGCCTCCGTACGGCTCCGTGTACATGATGTGGAATAATGAATTCCCCGATTTTTATAGGGTACTGATACTGATAGTGCGTGGAGGGGCGGGGGTGAAGACATTGATCTGACGCATAGATACTATTGTTAACGACGTCAGCAGGGGGTTCATCTGATGAGGAACACACATTCTTCGTCGAAGAGTTCATTAAAAATGACTTGTCGCCAGTCGGTAGTGTATGAGCCGTTGCGCCATTTTGGTCAAACGAAGAAATTTTTTTTTTTACCCAACGTTCACTGAACTTCTCTGCCAAATGTGGTCTGATAAAGTGCGTAGAATTGCGAAATAGGGAACATTTGTGACAGTAACAGTTGGTTGGCAATGTGCGCACCACGTCCATCCGGTGTTTGGTCATTGGGAACGAAAGAAGGAAGGAAGGTTACGATTTAATGTCCCGTCGATGTCTGACAGAGTACAAGCTCGAAAAAGTAATGATGGAAAAGGAAATCGGCCGTCTGTTCTTAAAGGAATAATTGCGGTGGTTAAGGAGAATCACGGAAAACCTAAAACTGCATGGCGGGACTGAGATTTGAACCGTCGCCCTCTCGAGAGGTCGTATGGATGGCGACCCACGTAAAGAAACCGATATAGAGTACTACTGGAAATTTCAGACAAACATGTATTCAAACAGAAATCACCGACAGAAATCGTACTGCCAAATGGCCACAAACGGCAGCCACCGTTTATTTATTTATTTACACGTCAAAAGTTCCGTAGGACCAAACTGAGGAGCAAATCTCCAAGGTCTTGGAACGTATCAGTACATGAAGTTACAACATAAAAGTAATAACAGATAAAAATAAAATGTGCACAAAAATTTGGCGTGTGCTTCGGAACTACAATATGGGGTTCACACAACATTTCTGATACTAACGGAGACACTTTAAAGCGTATTTTTCCGTACTACTTCACTTTATAAAGTACGTTTAACCCTCACACGGGATTTGACGTACGTATTTTCGTGTATAGGGGCCTAACATTGAACCTCTGTGTCTCGGAAACGTTTAAATATATCAGGAAAATTTTCAAGGTTGTTCAAGATTCGGATCTTACGAATATATTATAAAAAGAAAATGGTAAAAAACGCTTTTTGAGGGTTTTCTGAGTGACCTCCCCTCCCAATGAACTAACAAAGATTTTTAAAATTTGGGAAGATGGCGCTTCTTGATAAATGCCTGTAGAAGGTACCGACAAAATTTGAGCAATTTGACGCTGTTATTTACCACTTAGATTTCGTCTCACAACTAATTTTATGTGCGTATTTTACGTGGAGAAGTAGGGCAAATTTGAACCTCTGTATCTCGGAAATAGATAAAAGTATCAACAAAATTTTCAACGGTGTTGGCAATCCGGATATTAGGAATATATAATAAAAATTTGAGCTAATTTCAGGAATAGCCATTTTGGTACAAGAAAAAGGTCAAAAACGCTTTTTTTTGGAGAGGGTGTACGAAAACATGAAGATGACACTTCTAGAAAACTTCGTACAGAATACACCATTAAAATTTAATCCATTTGGTGCCTTAGTTTATTATTTAGACTTCGCCTCATACCAGATTCTACGTGCGTATTTTACCTGTAGAAGTAGGACAGCTCTGAACCTCTTTATCTCGGAAACGGTTAAATATATCAACAAAATTTTCAAGTGCGTTTGAGACCCATATTTTAGGAATATATCCCAAAAAATTCAGCTATCTGCTGTGCGTAGCTGTCTTGGAACCCGCATCTCGGTTTTAGTACAAAAAATGGTATAAAAATCCTTTTTTGGGTTTTTCTACGGACCGTTCATTAAGTAATCGTGCCTACATAAACTCCTTAAGCCCCACCGTAGTCCACATCAAATGTAAAAAGAATTAACAGATTTTTTTCAACTTACCTCAGCAAGAGGATGTTTGTAACGTGCATATCATAACCTAGTAGTCTAGGTTGGTGACACTAAGAAAATCCATCTTATGCACGTACAAATGATCCATAGCCCAAGCGCTATCGAAAATACTTGACTCTACATATCTATTACCAATACAGTACGAGGTAAGAGCTCCGGAAAAACCCCGTTTTTATGCGCGGCATTTTGGAAAATTTTAGAGAATGCACGCTATCGCATGCGTACCACTATAAAGATATTCTATGAAACATACTTTCCACTATTTTGAAGCAGCTACGCGTCGATTTATTACATCAAATGCACAAAATATAATCTCATTAAAAAAGTTAACAAATTTGAGAAAGCCGTCATTGTTCACAGTGTGTGTAACAAACTAAAGGCTACTTCGTTAAACAAAATCTCTGTCATTCAACCTTCCTGGTAAGACTGATGATCAGGTTCTAGGCAAATCGGTAAAAGTAACTGCAGTCTTGGTATTGTCACGACAGGAGGTAGTGTTTATGATACATACACTATTCCTAATTTCCTCTGCCCTGGTTTTCGCGACCAGGTCTCGAGATGAAAGAGGTTGGAACTCATTTCTAGTATCTTGGATGTTGCGACAGCTACATCACAGTCACGATGAACAAAGACAAAACAGTAAAAACTTTGTCAGTATTTCAACTTAATGGCCACGAATACACACATCAAAAAAATTTTGGAACACCTCGGTTCCGAGAGTTCCGGAAACTGTACAAAAAATTGGAATGGAGATCAATATAAACATCATTTCCGCCCATTGTATTGCTCATGAAAATCACACATTGCATGTTGTACCACCATGCAGAGAGAGCTTCAGAGGTATTGGTCCAGATTTCTGTATACAGCAGTACCTCTAATACCCAGTAGCACGTCCTCTTGCATTGATGCATGCCTGTGTTCATCATGGTATACTATCCACAAGTTCATCAAGGCACTGTTGGTCCAGATTGTCCCACACCTGAACGGCGATTCGGCGTAGATCCCTCAGAGTGGTTGGTGGGTCACGTCGTCCATAAACAGCCCTTTTCAACCTATCTCAGGAATATTCGATAGGGTTCATGCCTGGAGAGCGTTATGGCCGCTCTAGTCGAGCAATGTCATTTTGCCGGCCGGAGTGGCCGAGCGGTTCTAGGCGCTGCAGTCTGAAACCGCGCGACCGCTACGGTCGCAGGTTCGAATCCTGCTTCGGGCATAGATGTGATGTCCTTAGGTTAGTTAGGTTCAAGTAGTTCTAAGTTCTAGGGGACTGATGACCACAGATGTTAAGTCCCATAGTGCTCAGAGCCATTTGATTGTTGATGCCCGAAGTAGAGAGGATATAAAATGTAGATTGGCAATGGCAAGGAAAGCGTTTCTGAAGAAGAGAAATTTGTTAACATCGAGTATAGATTTAAGTGTCAAGAAGGCGTTTCTGAAAGTATTTGTATGGAGTGTAGCCATGTATGGAAGTGAAACATGCACGATAAATAGTTTGGACAAGAAGAGAATAGAAGCTTTCGAAATGTGGTGCTACAGAAGAATGCTGAAGATTAGATGGATAGATTGCGTAACTAATGAGGAGGTATTGAATAGAATTGGGGAGAAGAGAAGTTTGTGGCACAACTTGACCAGAAGAAGGGATCGGTTGGTAGGACATGTTCTGAGGCATCAAGGGATCACAAATTTAGCATTGGAGGGCAGCGTGGAGGGTAAAAATCGTAGAGCGAGATCAAGAGATGAATACACTAAGCAGATTCAGAAGGATGTAGGTTGCAGTAAGTACTGGGAGATAAAGAAGTTTGCACAGGATTGAGTAACATGGAGAGCTGCATCACACCAGTCTCAGGACTGAAGACCACAACAAAAACAACAGTTCTAAGTTCTAGGGGACTGATGACCTCAGAAGTTAAGTCCCATAGTGCTCAGAGCCATTTGATGTCGTTATCCTGAAGGAAGTCATTCACAGGATGTGGCGATTGGGGAGCGAATTGTCATCCATGAAGACGAATGCCTCGCCAATATGCTGCCGATATGGTTGCACTATCGGTCGGAGGATGGCATTCACGTATCGTACAGCCGTTACGGGGCTTTCCATGCCAACCCGAAACAGCAGGGAACCTCCACCTTGCTGCACTCGTTGGACTGTTCAGCTTGACCGGGTTGCCTCCAAACACGCCTTCGACGATTGTCTGGTTGAAGGCATATGCGAGACTCATCGGTGAAGATAACGTGACGCCAATCCTGAGCGGTCCATTCGGCATGTTGTTGGGCCCATCTGTGTGGCGCTGCATGGTGTCGTGGTTGCAAAGATGGACCTCGCCATGGACGTCGGGAGTGAAGTTGCGCATCATGCAGCCTATTGCGCACAGTTTGAGTCGTAACACGACGTCCTGTGGCTACAGGAAAAGTATTATTCAACATGGGGGCGTTGCTGTCAGGGTTCCTCCGAGCCATAATCCGATGTAGCGGTTTTCCATTGCAGTAGTAGCCCTTGGGCGGCCTGAGCGAGGCATTTCATTAACAGTTCCTGTCTTTCTGTATCTCCTCCATGTCAGACCAACATCACTTTGATTCACTCCGAGACGTCTGGACACTTCCCGTGTTGTGAGCCCTTCCTGGGCCGATCGAACAGCGGTATTGACCATTTAGGCATGATTGAACTACAGACAGCACGAGCCTTTTACCTCCTCCCTAATGGAATGACTGGATCTGATCAGCTGTCGGACCCCCTCCGTCTAATAGACGCTGCTCATGCATGATTGTTTACATCTTTGGGCGGGTTTAGTTACGTATCTGATCAGT
Organism: Schistocerca nitens; assembly: GCF_023898315.1. Taxonomy (NCBI): domain Eukaryota; kingdom Metazoa; phylum Arthropoda; class Insecta; order Orthoptera; family Acrididae; genus Schistocerca; species Schistocerca nitens. The sequence continues at coordinate 485,758,142 of NC_064614.1, read as the reverse complement.
CAAACGGACTGTGATACAATATCCACAGTCAACGTCTGTCTTCAGGAGTTCTGGGAACTTTTTGCTGTGTGTGTAAATCTGTACCTGAAATATTTCACGTACAAGTGAAATCTGTTGTTTCTTCCTCAGCTTGTGTGTTCCATATACTCATATTTTCCAGCTACAAATTATTCCAGTATGAATTGCTATGAAATAGAGAATAATTTTAATAGTTGTTAACAATTTCAAACGATTAACTGTATGGACCTAAAACAGTGATAGATGAGTTTTAAGCGAAAAGGTAACGGAATACACTGCTGCTCAAAATTTAAGAAAGAAGGTAACTTTCGCGTGATGTGTCCCTGCCACAGAAAGCTAGATCCATTAGTCAGTAAATGACACTAACGGAGATACTTCGTAACACTTAACAGACAGGATGACGAAATTATTGTAGTGATCGTAAGTTTATTACTTGGGCAAAAATGTAATTCACTGTGGCATGAATGGCTCATCAATGATCGCATAGATATTGGAGATATTGTCACAGTGAGAAGTTTAATTACAAACGCTCATTTAACCAATGCAAAAGCTTGAAATAAGACTCATTTGTGGTGTACATAATCTATAAACCTACTCAAAGAACTGGGTATTCTAACCACTGCTTCTCAGTATATTTATTCCTTAATGCAATTTGTTGCAAACAATATGTCTCTACTTCCAACCAATAGCTCAATACATAGTACCAATACTAGGTGTTGTGGCGCAACAAGCTAGTCACGCCACACTGAGAAGGAAGCCGAAAGGCACGCGTACACACACGCCGACTGGCGTCAAGTCTGGAACAGGATAAGTTATGACTGCTATAAAGAAAATACGTAGCTTTGGAATATACTTAACTTTTAATCACTCCTTGTGATACATCTCTCTTGACTATACAAATGAGACTCGTAAGATACATGCACTGTGACAATTGGCGCCTTGCTAAGTCGTAGCCATTAACTTAGCTGAAGGCTATTCTAACTGTCTCTCGGCAAATGAGAGCAAAGGCTTCGTCAGTATAGTCGCTAGCAACGTCGTCGTACAACTGGGGTTGAGTTCTCGTACGTCTCTCGAGACCCGCCGTGTGGTGGCGCTCGGTCTGCAATTACTGACAGTGGCGACACGCGGGTCCGACATGTACTAATGGACCGCGGCCGATTTAAGCTACCACCTAGCAAGTGTGGTGTCTGGCAGTGACACCACACTAGGAATAAGAACAATGTACATAAAGACCTAAAATCACTTACCTTGGTCCAATATTTAGGAATACACATTTTCAATAAATTACCAGCAACCATTAAAAATTTGATTTAAGATAAAGCACAGGTTGAAAAGCTTCTTGGTAGGTAACTCCTTTTGTACTCTACAGATGAATTTTTTAACAGGGACTGTTAGAAGAGCTGAAGTAAAAATGTCTGTTAGATTTAAGCTCTGACAGCACTTGGCCAAAACAGTCAAGATTAGGTAATTTGTGTATGAGATATTTAATAAAAGTGTATAATTATGTTTCGTTCTGACTGTGTACATTCTGTAGAAAATGGTTCAAATGGCTCTGAGCACTATGGAACTTAACTTCTGAGGTCATCAGTCCCCTATAACTTAGAACTACTTAAACCTAACTAACCTAAGGACATTACACACATCCATGCCAGAGGCAGGATTCGAACCTGCGACCGTAGCATTCTGTAGATATTAGCAGTTTCAGTTTACTGTAAAGTATCTGGATATCTTGACAATCTACTGGCAAAATGATCAGGGAAGTGGGTATTATATTAAAGTGTCCTATGTTTTTATGTTATATCTTCTGACATGTCCCACACCCATGAGACTCATATCATTTTTGAGTCTACAGTACAAAAACTGAATCTACTCTAACCTTTAACACACAAAGCAAAGGCCCGCATCTCGTGGTCGTGCGGTAGCGTTCTCGCTTCCCACGCCCGGGTTCCCGGGTTCGATTCCCGGCGGGGTCAGGGATTTTCTCTGCCTCGTGATGGCTGGGTGTTGTGTGCTGTCCTTAGGTTAGTTAGGTTTAAGTATTTGTAAGTTCTAGGGGACTTATGACCACAGCAGTTGAGTCGCATAGTGCTCAGAGCCATTTGAACCATTTTTGAACCACAAAGCAAAATCAGGGATTTTGTAAGTTTGACACCTTTGTCTGTCTCTCTCATCAAAACTCTCAAATATTTAATAGAATATTCTTGATAATGATATGACATCATTGTAAATAGAATATAGGCCTAATTTTATGCACATTCATTTTAAGCAATGCAGCTACACACATCAAGTAGAGAAAAGTAGGAATTAGGAGAGAATGACAAGTGTAAATGTTTGTTAACCTATCACAAAATTTATTCTAAACTACTTTACAGTTGACAGTTTTCTCTTTTTCATTTTACTGCCAATATGGCTGTCATTCATTTTTTTAACATAATTATTGAGAAATATATTACATGCTACATTTACTACAGACTGAAGAATTTTGTCATCAGTGTGATTTACCTGACTACAAGAAAACTCCCTTAGGAAAAAGTCTTCCCTTTTAATTACATCAACAGCTAATCTTATAACTAGATTTGCCTGGGATGTACATCTCATGAAGGAAAGCTCATGTTCTCCAGACACCAAGTTTTTAACAATCAAATAAGTGAAAATAACAGCATTAATGACCTCATTATTAGGGCAATACAATCCACCTCTATCTACGTTTCTTAGAATTCCATAGCTTTCATCACTTTCTATTACTGATAATGTTTTATCAAGCACTAAGTATGTTTTACATGTTTCACACCTCAGCTTCTTAAGAATAGCTCTGACACAGTATCCTGACAAGTATGTGAAAACAAGCAAGTATTCCTGAACAGACTGAACTTGTTCTTCACTGAAATCCATTATGCTCTCAAAGTTTGATGGTGGTGGTAGGGTAATATCATCTACACAATCACTTTCAAAAGAATCTAAATCTATGCCAACTTCACCAAGAGCAGAGGATGAAATTTTCAAGGAAAGCAGAGTCTGAATTCTTAGCTTGGATTCAATTTCAAATACCTGTCTCAAAGATACCAAATACTGAGATCCTGCCATTGTTCGATATTTTCCAAATCTTGGTTCTAGAGCATCTGTCTGAACCTTATCTGGCAAAAGATATTTAAAATTCAGCTCCTCAATGCAATACTTGGTCAGTTCTAGAAGGGCATGAGTGGTATATGATATGGCCAAATGTGTATCATTGGATGATCCAAATGTACTATCAGAAATATGTTTCCATTTATCCAGCCATGATATAAATCTTTCTAAATATCTGATATTTTCATTACTTGTGCTCGAGCGTGGTTTCAGCATTGCATCCTTGAAACGGATATCTTTACCAGGTGAGCTAACATTAACAATGTTCCACCATGTACAAATTAATTTAATGAATTACCAGTGCTCTCAAAACTTTCAATATGATGATGATCCCCCAAGGCTAGCAAACCTTGTACAGTCATCTCATTGAAAACATTATGTAAAAGTTTGACATTTTGTCGCTCCATGTTAGTTGGAAAAAGAGACTTTAAATTAAGCTTATTGGCAAATTTTACTATCTGTGTACACTCTATGTCATGAAGTTTTTTAACTGAAGAGAATCCGGCCATACATAGCTGTGTATTTTCTGAATCTGTTTCAAACTGGGGGTACATAATTGTCTGATCAGGATCTTTTTTATTAATCCAATTGTTTCTGACACATTTTAAAATGTGAACAGAATCTAAAACATAAAAAAGAGGATCAGTGTCTTCACAGGGGTGTTTGTACACAATTGACAGTTGAGGAGGGGAAGCAAAGAATGACATTGCCCTTCTGTTAACTGAATTGTTGTCACTAACAACACAGACTACCTTAAAACCTATTGCATGCAGTCCAGAAATTGTTTTCTTTATTACAGTGAAAAGTCCTTCACCATTTATATTTTTTACTGGAAGAATGTGGACTACATCTTTATATGAAGACAACAAACGCTGCATCATAAAAAAACTGAGCACTAGTTGCCACATTTTCAGAATTGAATGCAGCACCCAAAATGTTACCTCCTGTGAAGTCTAAATAAGGTTTCAAGTGTATTTCATCTAACATTAGTGAAACAACATGATCTGATTCACAAAGAAACTGGAATTTCTGTTTTATATACATCAGAAAATTGCCACCTAGCTGCTCAGCTGCTGGGTTTGTTTGAATGGTTCAAATGGTTCAAATGGCTCTGAGCACTATGGGACTCAACTGCCGAGGTCATTAGTCCCCTAGAACTTAGAACTAGTTAAACCTAACTAACCTAAGGACATCACAAACATCCATGCCCGAGGCAGGATTTGAACCTGCGACCGTAGCGGACTTGCGGTTCCAGACTGCAGCGCCTTTAAACGCACGGCCACTTCGGCCGGCGTTTGTTTGAAAATGTGAACAGATTTTATGCAGGGTATTTGGATGAGGTAGCACAAGATACTGTGTAATTCTTATAAACTTATAAGCATGTGGTGATATTGAAAACAGAATACTACAAAATATAATACAGTCTGTTGAGTATCTGTAATGGCTCTTGTGGACTCCCATTAGATTCAATTGCTCACATAAAAATTTTATTTTGTTACTTTCACTCTCATCAATATGTTTTGCCATATCTTTCAAATAATCAGTAACGAATAGCAAGTGGTCTTTTCCAGTGCTACCACTGTTTTTCCTAGTAATGTTCTCCAAGTTATCAATAGTGTTAATTAAGTCATTTAAATGGTTTGTAGTTAAAGGGAACTTTCTTGTACCAAGTTTTGAGATTACACTTTTACCTTCATATAAAGACATGCTCAGGTCAGTAGTCACCACAACAGAACACAAAAGTGTAGGAATACCTTTGACGTCTATTAGAACAAAAGTTATGGAACTTTCTGACTTTATCAGATGCCAGTTATTAGGCAGCTTGATATCCGCTAAACACTTAACAAACCATTAAAGTCCACAAAATGTCTTTCCTGTCCATACTGATCATGAGTTGCTGCACTCGCTGCAATAGCTATTTCTAAGTCTCTATTTCCTAGACGCTTTCGTCTCTCATCTCCACTTTCCCTCGAACAAGAAGCTGACGAAAGATACTTCGAACAGTTAGGCAGAATGGATGGTATGGCTCCTGTTTTAGGGCACAGAATATTTCTTCCCTGTGGAACTGTCGAAATATTCACTATGTTTCAGAATGAGGTCTTCAGTGAAGTGGAGCTCGCAGACCTTGAAATAATGAGAAAATCTTTTATCAGCTACATGTAATAATCCCGAGGGGTACTAATGCTAACACATGGGATTAGTGTCAGTTATCTTCAGATCAAATCGATTATTGTTCACTCGGTATTTCAGGTTAAAAGGCTAAAGCTATTCTTGCATAAGTAAATCACAGTTTTCTAGTGACTCAGTAACGTATGTAATGCAGTTGATCTTCTAGAGAAGGGCATCAAGTCAATCGAATTCAGCTGTTAACGAACATCTAAAGAGCGTGCTACTTAAATATATGATTAGTTGCTCCCTCTCTCTAAATTAAAGAACACACACCCTGAGACAATCCAACTGAATTGTACAGAACCTGAGCTTACCTTCGAATTCTGTGCAACCTGGAAATTTTCACGATGTATTGCAGATATCCATTTCTGCTGTAGTTCAGTGCTTTTAGGAAAAGAAAACACCGCTACTCGTGGCCCATTTTCATAATTTCCTCTGCAACGTGGAACACAACACTTATACACCATTTCGAACGATTAAATCAAATCTCAGAGTTAAACGGAGATGTAATTGCGACGAATCAACCACTATACTTTGAAAGTAAACAGAACACAAGTTTTGTTTCCCGGGTAGGTTAGCCAACATAAACACAGAATTTCGAGTTGCTTATAAAGATAAATCCACACAAATTAAGCACAGCATCTCACGGTGCAGATTTCTTATCGCATATTGCTTTGTAAACGGTGCTACTTTTTCTTGCAGTGCGTCATATACTCATTTCCAATTAAACGAACAATGTATTCTACCGGCGCCTTTTGTTGCATGGTTGGTATGGCTATTAGATCCAGTTTTGGCCACCAGCAGCGCTAGTTGTAGCAAAATCTGTCTTTCCACCACTGGCCTAGTGAAGGTGACGTCACATGGCCTACTCGTCTTGGCTGGGAGGCCTGTATGTTAGAAGGTGTTGCTCAGAGATGGGATTGACGTCATTGTTCTCGTTATTCCGTTCATGTTTGCAGTAACATGATACAGATGTCAACTTTATCAGCGGAAAAATTGCAAAACCCCACGCGTGTTATAAATGGTTACGCTGACACATAAAATTAATGAAGAGCCAGACACAAGTTTAAGACCCAAGCTGAATTACTATGCACAAACGGACTAACACAAAGAATTAATGGCCCTAACTGTGGATCCTAAACTGAATTGCGTAATATTGAAGTGAGAGTAAGTGAAGGTGTTAACAGAAACACGTTTTAAGCGAACAGATTAATTTATTCAATTAAAAACACAAACATGGAATGCATCTGACTAACTAACAATCTCAATTACTATAACGAAGCTGCCCTGTTAGGATTACACTAAATGAACCTACTGGCGCTCAGAGTAACTTGAAAGTCTTGAGAACGTGCCCTTTAGAAGCAACTGAGGTTCTACAAGCTCCCCGTGAGCTTTTAACGAAAGAAACCCAATATATAGGCCTGACTGTTGGACTGAGAAATGCATGCACCTAGCAAAGCATTATTGGAGTTAGGACGGAAATCTGCAATTGTGTAACTGTAAATTCTGACCAAGGGTCGTCCTAAGGTGCTCGTGCTGCTAATAGTGCTCGCCGTGAATGATCAGTGAGAGACGTGCACCGCGTTGCCGTCACGACTGTCTTTCTGAAGTTCAGAGCGAGGGTCGTCCTTCTGGCGGTACGAACTCTGGACCTCAGTAGCTGCTCGAATTGTGATGGCAACTCACAGCAATCGGTTTAGCGACAAGATCTCTGGAAAACTTCTAGATGCACATTCTTCTCGAGCCCCGCACAAATTCTTCCATCCACACTATCCTCCGTCCCCTAGCGAACTCCTTTTTCTTGCTGAATTCTTGTCTACCATTCCTTCTCGCCAAGCAAGACATGACCACCATCCTCTGTATAGGCACACCCAGCCTGTCAATGGTGTGATTGCTTCTTCCACAAAAATCCCGCCACGTCGCGTTGAAACTCCAATGACTTTTCAATCCACTCTTCTTTCCCAAAGAAAACTTTTCCCTATGATCCCTCTTCCCGACATCACAAACTTTTTTACCAGTCACACGATCTCGCAGCGAGCAGCTAGGCTCGCATCAGTGGCCGCATAAAGTAAAAAAAACTGCATTCGAGACTAGTTTCTTATTTTGTGGCATGCTGTGTTTCTTCAGGGAAGCGCTAGATATTTTCAGAATATGGCAGAGCACTGGTCTCCCGTTGCCAGAAGTTCCTCTCCTCGGCACAGCTCAGCCACTAGGCTGGAGACGAATCGTAAATGAACAATTGCACTGGACACCCCAGCGGTCGCTCGTCAATGCAACTTTCAGGGAGACGACAGCTTACACTACCTGCCGCGTGTCACTGTTGGCTGCTCGCGCCCACTTTTTTCTTTACGTCACACACTGTCTTGCCTGAAGCATATCCAGCGTGCATCCTGTTCGCAGGCATTCTCAGAAAGCAAAGAACAAAAATCTGCTCCATGTTAAATGTGGTTAACATACACACATCACCTCGGTTTCGAGAGTTCTGAAACCTGTACAGAAAATTGTAATAGAGAGCAACATAAACATCATTTCAGCCCTTTGAACTGCTCATGAAAACCACACATTGCATGTTGTACCACCATACAGCGTGACCTTCAGAGGTGATGGTCCAAATTGCTGTACACACCGGTAGCTCTAAGACCCAGTAGCACATCCTCTTGCATTGATGCATGCCTGTATTCGTCGTGGCATACTATCCACAAGTTCATCAAGGCACCGTTGGTCCAGATTGTCCCACTCCTCAACGGCGATTCGGCGTAGGTCCCTCAGAGTGGCTTGAGAGTCACGTCGTCCACAAACAGCCCTTTTCAATCTATTCCAGGCATGCTCGATAGGGTTCGTTTCTGGAGAACACGCTGGCTACTCTATTCTGAAGGAAGCCATTCACAAGATGTTAAGTTGGACCCGCGAATTGTCGTCCATGAAGACGAATGCCTCGCCAATATGCACTATCAGTCGGACGATGACATTCACGTATCGTACAGACGTTACGGTACCTTCCATGACCACCAGCGGCGTACGTCAGCCCCACATAATGACACCCCAAAATACCAGGGAATCTCTACCTTGCTGCACCCTCTGGACAGTGTGTCAAGGCGTTCAGCCTAAGCAGGTTGCCTCCAAACACGCCTTCGACGATTGTTTGGTTGAAGGCATACGCGACACTCATCGGTGAAGAGAACGTGATGCCAATCCTGAGCGGTCTTTTCGGCATGTTGTTGGGCCCACCTGTATCACGCTGCGTGGTGTCGTGGTTGGAAAGATGGACTCAGCATGGACGTCGGGAGTGAAGTTGCGCATCATGCAGCCTATTGCGCATTTCGAGTCGTCACACAACGTCCTGTGGCTGCACGAAAAGCATTATTCAACATGGGGGCCTTGCTCTCAGGGTTCCTCCGAGCCATAATCCGAGGTAGCGGTCATCCACTGCAGTAGTAACCCTTGGGCGGCCTGAGCGAGGCATGTCATCGACAGTTAGTGTCTCTCTGTATCTCCTCCATGTCCGAACAACATCTCTTTGGTTCACTCCGAGACGCCTGGACATTTCGATTGTTGAGAGCTCTTCCTTGCATAAAGTAATAATGCGGGCGCGATCGAACCGCGGTATTGACCGTCTAGGCATGGTTCAACTACGTACAGACAACACGAGCCGCGTACCTCCTTCATGACTGGAACTGATCAGCTGTCGGAACCCCTCAGTCAAATAGGCGCTGCTCATGGATGGTTGGTTACATCTTTCGGCGGGTTTAGTGACATCTCTGAACAGTCAAAGGGACTGTGTCTACGATACAATATCCACAGTCAACGTCTATCTTCAGGAGTTCTGGGAACAGGGTTGGTGCAGATTTTTTTTTGATGTGTGTATAAATTTAGTTAGAGGTCAGATCTTACAGTCACTGCAGTTCAGTTCACCTTTATGACCAGTTGTTGCAATATTTCATCTTCTGGTTATCCCCTTAGTAAAGTCTAATTCTCGAATTAAATGAAAAGGGAAATGAAAAATGGCTTCGCATCTCGTGGTCGTGCGGTAGCGTTCTCGCTTCCCACGCCCGGGTTCCCGGGTTCGATTCCCGGCGGGGTCAGGGATTTTCTCTGCCTCGTGATGGCTGGGTGTTGTGTGCTGTCCTTAGGTTAGTTAGGTTTAAGTAGTTCTAAGTTCTAGGGACTGATGACCATAGATGTTAAGTCCCATAGTGCTCAGAGCCATTTGAACCATTTTTTGAAAAATGGCTTGACCCATTTCAGAGTCTCAGTCGCAGAGATTTTTAAAATTGTCGCATTGTGTGTGCGTGCGCTTTGTTCGTATGCCTCCAAAAGGCATACAGCGGCATCATGAAATTCTTTGTTTCGGATAGTTAATAGATGACGAAGGTTCATTCCAAGTTTGAGAAGTTCTATAAATATTCTACTATTTCATATACAAAAATATTCATAAATGGGTGACTGAATACAAGTTTTGCTCTACTTCTACGCCCCAAGAGTGTCCAGAAGTTAAAATACACTTTAAGCGTTTGTATCTGACTGAATGAATAGCGATTGAAAGTACGAAAAGTACTTGTTACCATAGACTTACCTGCCGCTTTTCTAAAGGCCAGATACGAGTGGGGCTGTGGGGCTCTTATCCCGAGGTCCATCACTTAAAAAGACAGGGACATTTCATTACGTGGAGGGAGCACAACGCTCTCCCTATGGGACCCATGAACGGACAAGAGAGCAAATTCACTCTTAGGTTGTCTGACACGGTGCCACTACAAGCACCAGGATGTCCCTCAGTAATGCATCACAAGACCATTTGAGACTAAGCAGCCGTTTTTATGTCCTGCATCCATTCTGATCAAAATTCTGTTGTAGAGAATTCTGATTGATAAATACATGTAAGAATTTATATTTGTTGTAATTATGTACAAATCGTTCTTACAAAAAAATCAGGGCTGACTTGATCGGGCATGGACATAGCTCAGTAATGAGACAAATGGTTCAAATGGCTTTGAACGCTATGGGAATTAACATCTGAGGTCATCAGTCCCCTAGAACTTAGAACTACTTAAACCTAACTAACGTAAGGACATCACACACATCCATGCCCGAGGCAGGATTCGAACTTACGACCGTAGCGGTCGCGCGGTTCCAAACTGACGCACCTAGAACCGCTCGGCCGCAGAGCCGCCTAGTAATGAGACATGGGGTATTAACTACTTTACTCCATCATATGAGGGAATAAGTTTTAAGTACAAACACAGCCAGCTGGTGTGATGTAGGCACAAAGTGTTGATTTCTCTCCGAGTCTCTCATGGTGTCATGTGACCATTGACTGACAACCGTCATATTTCATCTTCATGTACCGCAGGTCTGAAGACAACGCTCAGAGCAGCTTAACCCCCTTCCCTTTCCCAGACTTTCGGCCTAATCTCTCCCCAGGAAAATCCCACCCAGCGGCCAGCGTGATGCTACTATCCTCACGACCCACCACTCGATGGCTCTCAACAAGCACATATACTAAATTACCTGCAGTAATTTGAGAGCAGGAGCGGCGTTCTCGCTCCTTTTGGAAGCTGAGATCAAATAAGAAGACAGCTGGAGACTTAAAGATTCAATCTTCGGATCACAAGAAAGACCAATCGATATGGAATGGAAAATAAGGATGTCACAAAGCGACAACAGACGTCGGAATGAATGCAGCTGTGAGGCTCAGAACCTGATAACTGAGTATGAAATAGGCTGGCATGCCTCCTGAAGGCAAAGTCAGAATACTTAATGCATGTGAAGTACTTAGCGTGACACTTGAGAGTCTCATGAAAGGATCTGTTGCTGGACTCTCGAGCTGCCTCCAAATGAACTCTCATAGCTCTTAGAATGCTCTTCCAATCATCTCCGTGTCAGAGTCCCTCCAAGTGGGTTGAATTTGTTCTGTTATCTCCTTTGTGATTGGTAGGCTCGGTTTGTAATACCTCCCAACGAACAGTCGATGGTGGACCCATGCCTCACTTAGTACCGGCTGCCAAGCTTTCCGATCTTACTTTGAAAAATCCTTAGATAGCGATTAGTGTGTAACATGGGAGTCAGATAGCGTTCTAACGCCTCCTCTTGTTGTGGCACCTGCCGCTGTATTTGTCGCTAGCTGCTTACAAACCGGAATTTCTTGAGAAAACTGCTGAGGATTCTTTCAGGCGATTCACTGTATTCCTCATCCATCGAGAAGGCTGCGGCTTAACAACATACCTGTTCGTTCTTAATGGGAAAGTCTTTAAGTCCTTGCTCAAATATTTCAGGTACCTGGACCTAGGTAACGTCCCTCAGCTGTCACAGTCTTTGAATGGGACAGTGTTTTCAGAGAGAAGCACAACACTTCAGTTGAATCATACAAGTCCGTGTACTGTGACCTTTGGAAACATCTCACTATATCCATGCGCTTCTTTAGTGAAACCCTTTTGTCCTGACACCATAGTATTACATTATTTAATACACAGTGTTTGCTAGCCATCTGAAATTTCGTGCCCAGGTACTACAGTTAATAGGGATCACGTTAGTAACTATATACTCTCTCAACAGATGGGAATGTACGTAAATACGTAAAAAATTTACGTATCAAAAAGGAAACACTTGGTTCTGAAACTATAAATACTTAAACATTAAGAAATGTATTTTTTTAAGTTCTACCAAAAACCGTCAAATAATTCAGTTAAAATTCTAATTACTGCAAAATGTAGTAGTGTATCTGTACATTAAAATTTCTGTCTCCATCTGCCTAGAGAGTTTCCAGTGGACGTTCCATTTAGGCGTAGCTTTTACTGTCTCTGACACTGAACGTTGGTTTATAAGTTCTCACTCAGTTTTGACATAGTGATTGCAATACCCAACGCATCATTATAAAACAGAAACATATAAGTGGACTTGATGCCTTTAGTCATAAAAATCTGTAGTTATTACAGACAAATTTAGGAAATTTGTTGCCTTTATTTATAATCTGTCCGGAATATCACAGTCTGTCGCCTGAGTCGTGAGAAATCTATTCTTCCTTTTCGTTTCGTTGCACCGTATTGTTCTTTTCTCCCCATTTGAAATCGGTACAACACCATAACTGAAGGGGTCGGCTGAAAGATGAGCTAACCCACAATAGCGGATTTTGAGTAGATGCGTTTCGTGTGTTTAGACAAATACAAAGATAAGTACAACGTAACCTCCCCATCTCACCCCCCCCCCCCCCCCCCCCCGCGCCCAGTTAGATTTAGTTATAAGTTGGAACAGTGGATAGGCCTTGAAAAACTGAACACAGATCAATCAAGAAAACAGGAAGAAGTTGTGTGGAACTATGAAAAAATAAGCAAAATATACAAACTGAGTAGTCTATGTACAAGATAGGCAACATCAAGGGAAACCTGAGGTCAGGAGCGCCGTGGTCACATGGTTAGCGTGAGCAGTTGTGGAATGAGAGGTACTTGGTTCACGTCCTCCCTCGAAAGAAAATTTTAATTTCTTTATTTTCGCAGTTATGATCTGTCCGTCCGTTCATTGACGTCTCTGTTCACTGTAATAAGTTTAGTGTCTGTGTTTTGCGATCGCACCGCAAAACCGTGCGATTAGTAGACGAAAGGACGTGCCTCTCCAATGGGAACCGAAAACATTTGATCGCAAGGTCATAGGTCAACCGATTCCTCGACAGGAAAACACGTCTGATATATTCTATACCACACTGGCGACGGCATGTGCATCACATGACAGGAATATGTTGTCGACCCACCTAACGTGTGCACTTGGCGAATGGGTAAAATGATTCTTCTACCTTGCCCGATTTAGGTTTTCTCTTGGATGTGATAATCACTCCCAAAAAAGTGATGAAAAGATAAGAGTTTGTCACATAAACGGCAACAAATGAATGCAACAGTTTCACAGTCGTACAGTTTTCCCTGTGCTCTGTCAAAACATATGTTTTTAACGCTTTCAAATTTTTCCGCGTGTAGACCGTCGAATCCTGCATATGTCCAAGCAAATCTGAACATATCCTGGAATTTTGGAGAGCGAAGTTGATTGTATGTGTGTGTGTGTGTGTGTGTGTGTGTGTGTGTGTGTGTGTGTGTGTATGTGTGTGTGTGTGTGTGTGTGTGCCTGAACTTTGATAATTGTCTGAAAATAAAAAATTAAAATTTTCACTCGAGGGAAGACTTGAACCAAGCACCTCTCGTACCGCAGTTGCTCACGCTAACCACAGGACAACGGCGCTACTGAACTAGTATTCTCCTTAATGTTGCCTGTCTTGAACATGGACTACTCAGTTTGTATATTTTGCTTATTTTTTTCATAGTTCCACACAGCTTCTTCCTGTTTTCTCGATTGATCTGTGTCCAGTTTTTGAAGACCTATCCACTGTGCCAACTTATAACTAAATCTGCGGGGGGGGGGGGGGGGGTGCGATGGCGAGGTTCCCTTGTTAGAATACGGTTCTTTCTATCGGTACACGTGGAATTACACGTTACTGTCATGTAGTACATTAGAATGTACGCTGAGGTGACAAAATTCAGGGGATAGCTGTATGCACATACACAGATGGCGGTAGAATCGCGTACACTAAGTGTAAAAGGACAGTGCGTAGTCGGAGCTGTCATTTGCACTTACAGGGTGTTTCAAAAATGACCGGTATATTTGAAACGGCAATAAAAACTAAACGAGCAGCGATAGAAATACACCGTTTGTTGCAATATGCTTGGGACAACAGTACATTTTCAGGCAGACAAACTTTCGAAATTACAGTAGTTACAATTTTCAACAACAGATGGCGCTGCGGTCTGGGAAACTCTATAGTACGATATTTTCCACATATCCACCATGCGTAGCAATAATATGGCGTAGTCTCTGAATGAAATTACCCGAAACCTTTGACAACGTGTCTGGCGGAATGGCTTCACATGCAGATGAGATGTACTGCTTCAGCTGTTCAATTGTTTCTGGATTCTGGTGGTACAGCTGGTCTTTCAAGTGTCCCCACAGAAAGAAGTCACAGGGGTTCATGTCTGGCGAATAGGGAGGCCAATCCACGCCGCCTCCTGTATGTTTCGGATAGCCCAAAGCAATCACACGATCATCGAAATATTCATTCAGGAAATTAAAGACGTCGGCCGTGCGATGTGGCCGGGCACCATCTTGCATAAACCACGAGGTGTTCGCAGTGTCGTCTAAGGCAGTTTGTACCGCCACAAATTCACGAAGAATGTCCAGATAGCGTGATGCAGTAATCGTTTCGGATCTGAAAAATGGGCCAATGATTCCTTTGGAAGAAATGGCGGCCCAGACCAGTACTTTTTGAGGATGCAGGGACGATGGGACTGCAACATGGGGCTTTTCAGTTCCCCATATGCGCCAGTTATGTTTATTGACGAAGCCGTCCAGGTAAAAATAAGCTTCTTCAGTAAACCAAATGCTGCCCACATGCATATCGCCGTCATCAATCCTGTGCACTATATCGTTAGCGAATGTCTCTCGTGCAGCAATGGTAGCGGCGCTGAGGGGTTGTCGCGTTTGAATTTTGTATGGATAGAGGTGTAAACTCTGGCGCATGAGACGATACGTGGACGTTGGCGTCATTTGGACCGCAGCTGCAACACGGCGAACGGAAACCCGAGGCCGCTGTTGGATCACCTGCTGCACTAGCTGCGCGTTGCCCTCTGTGGTTGCTGTACGCGGTCGCCCTACCTTTCCAGCACGTTCATCCGTCACGTTCCCAGTCCGTTGAAATTTTTCAAACAGATCCTTTATTGTATCGCTTTTCGGTCCTTTGGTTACATTAAACTTCCGTTGAAAACTTCGTCTTGTTGCAACAACACTGTGTTCTAGGCGGTAGAATTCCAACACCAGAAAAATCCTCTGTTCTAAGGAATAAACCATGTTGTCCACAGCACACTTGCACGTTGTGAACAGCACACGCTTACAGCAGAAAGACGACGTACAGAATGGCGCACCCACAGACTGCGTTGTCTTCTATATCGTTCACATCACTTGCAGCGCCATCTGTTGTTGAAAATTGTAACTACTGTAATTTCGAAAGTTTGTCCGCCTGAAAATGTACTGTTGTCCCAAGCATATTGCAACAAACGGTGTATTTCTATCGCTGCTCGTTTAGTTTTTATTGCCGTTTCAAATATACCGGTCATTTTTGAAACACCCTGTAGGTGCTTAATGTGAGAAGTTTTCCGACGTGATTATGGCCGCACAACGGGAAATAACAGACATGAATGCGGATGGTAGCTGGAGCTAGACTCATGAGACATTCCACGTCGGAAATCGTTAGAAAATTCAATATTTCGTGATCCACAGTGTCAAGAGTGCGCCAAAAATACCAGCTATCAGCTGTAACCTCTTACCACGGGCAACCCATCGGTCTACTGACTCCACTTAAGAACCGGGAGCAGGGGCACTTGCATATAGCTGCCAGTGCTAACTGACAAGCAACACTGCGTGAACTAATCACAGAAATCAATGTGGGACTTACGGCGGCCGTATCCTTTACGACAGTGCGGAATTAGTGGACAATGGCTGCAGACGACAGACACGAATGCTTTTGCTAACACCCTGACATCGCTTGCAACCTCTCTCCTGGACTCGTGACCATGTCAGTAGTAGGGCAAACTGTGTATGGCCCACTCTGCATTGTTGCCAGATTTATTAAAGATGGTGGATCCAAGATGGTGGCCATAAATGTGGCAATGATTGATAAACATGAGAGGCAAGCTGCAACGCTGTCTCACCTCCTTTTCAACTATTGCCTCTCTAACACGTCAATCGACTTCTCGAATTGCAATCTGCTATCTGCACATTTCGTAGACCACCTTTAGTTAGCTGTATTTTGTCCCTGATATCTCCAGAGTTGTAAAGAGATTACTCGAGCATCTTCTAAATAGGTTGTAATGTAATACTTTTACCTCACGCAATTGGTATTTTTTGAGTTATTCGCCTGAGATAGTTGAATTGTTTCTAATTACTTATTTTTTGGATGAAAATTAATCTACTACAAAGTATTGCTTAAAGAACGGTATCACGAAAGTACCTAAAACTGCTTTAGTGCGTATTTATGTATCGACAATCCGTTTCAATCAAGTGACTATCTTCAAGACACGGATACCATTAAATAAGGTAAAAAAAAGGGTCCCTTGACGTCAGTGGAGGTTAATCTGATATATTGACGTTCGTGACTTATAGATTGTAGCTTGATCGAAACAGTTTGTCAGTAAATAAATACATATTGCAGCAGCTTCTTTTGGTTTTGTGATGCTGTGTCGTAGGTAGACTGAAGCTGTTCAGCACTGTTGAGAGTGTAGTTTTACAAAATATTAACCATCTTACGAGGTAGCCACTAGCAGACAATCAAAAGTTCCGCCTAAATATGTTTTATTTTTTGGAAGTTACTTTGACGCTATCGATCGCTCTCTTGCTACGGAACGTGTTGTATCAGAATCGGACAGCGAGAAACCATTTGGGCCTCCACATACGTTCCTGCTGAGGGAGATGCCGCTACGAGTAATAGCCCGAGAGTCTTACAATGAGTGGACTGCTGCCACTTTTGTCCACAGCTCGTGGTCGTGCGGTAGCGTTCTCGCTACCCGCGCCCGGGTTCCCGGGTTCGATTCCCGGCGGGGTCAGGGATTTTCTCTGCCTCGTGATGACTGGGTGTTGTGTGCTGTCCTTAGGTTAGTTAGGTTTAAGTAGTTCTAAGTTCTAGAGGGCTGATGACCATAGATGTTAGCTCCCATAGTGCTCAGAGCCATTTTTTTGCTGTCACCTTGTCTCAAGCGGCGGTAAAGGCGCAGACAGGTACACTGCAGGGCTTAGCGAGCAAGTCTTTGACCTTACACACGAAGAAACACACATACGCACAGGAAGCTTTCATATATTTCTCTTACATATACGAAGGGCATTCAATAAGTGATGCAAAACTTCTCGGCCAATTTCGCGTGAATAAATACGAAACTTGCTGTTGGAAATCGTGGAATATTCCTTCTTCATCCCCAGGCGCCAGCAGAAGGTCTGGACCAGGCAGTGAAAAAAAAAAAAAAAAAAGCACTGACTCGTTGCGCGAGGCGTTTGTCCCCATCGCAGCGGGGTTGCGCAAACCTGTCCCAGCACCCACCACGCCAATGTGACTCCTGCAGTGTGTTCGTCGCCGCAAAAATGCAAACAGTCTTCTCCTTCTCCATGATAACGCAAGGGCTCACAGAAACCATCACACCCGAGAGGAGCACGCAAAACTCAATTGGACTGTTCTTCCTCATCCACTCTGCAGCCCGGATCTCGCACCTTCCGACTTCCACTTGTTTGGCCCAATGAAGGATGCACTCCGCGGAAAGCAGTAGGTGGATGATGGAGAGGTTATTGATGCAGCAAGACGATGGCTCCGACATCGACCAGTAGTGGGGTACAATGTGGACATAAAGGCCTTCCCAGTAAAGTGGCGTAAGACCTCGGCATTGAACGGAGATTGCGTTGAAAAACAGGTATTTGTAGCCAAAAGAGTGTGGATCAATATGGCGTATTGCCGTTCTGAATAAAACCTTCCTGCTTTAAGAAAAAAATCGTTTTGCGTTACTTATTCAACGCCCTTCGTACTTTCTCAGAGCCGGCCGCGGTGGTCTAGCGGTTCTAGGCGCTCAGTCCGGAGCCGCGCGACTGCAACGGTCGCAGGTTCGAATGCTGCCTCGGGCATGGATGTGTGTGATGTCCTTAGGTTAGTTAGGTTTAAGTAGTTCTAAGTTCTAGGGGACTGATGATCATAGATGTTAGGTCCCATAGTGCTGAGAGCCATTTGAACCATTTACTTTCTGAGACACAGATGAAACATAGCTACAACGTCTCGGTAACGACGAAGATTTTCGGGAGGTGAAAAGATAAATGCTGTAAAGCAAATGCCACGATTATTTATCCCGCCCTTCCATCTTCCAGATATTTCAGTTGAGCACTACCTCACTCCATTCACTGTGATTTGTCTGGAAAGGACCGTGTTCTCTCTTTGGGATAGGTAATAGAAGTACACACACACAAACGGCGGTCCTGGCACCACCCGTGGTGTATTCGTGCTTGCTCACTTTGTATCTTTGTGCCGCTTCTTCCATAGTTTTTCTAAATAAAGTGTTAGAGGCTCCGCTTCTTATATATAAATGGAGGACGTAGCACCTCACATAATACGAGTAAGTCATATCGAGTTCAAAGTACGAGGGTCATTCGGAAAGCAAGGAACTATTGGTCGCGAAATGGAAACCAAAATGAAAATCCGATGAAGCTTTGCATAGATGCGTTGGGCAGTGTCACTATAATGCCGGTAGACAGCGCCATGTCGCTCTTCTCAGTGCTGGGCGCACAGCGAGTGCGTAATGATACCTAGAAAATAGTGTCTGCCGGCAAGTATGGGTGCCCGCCGAGAGATTTCGTCTGCTTTCATGAAACCCCACATAATGTACCTGTCATGTATTTCCGTTCTACTTGAAAGTTCACGACCGCACATTGCAGATGTAATGAGGACACTCCTGCAGCGTTTACAATGGGAAGTGTTTGACCACCCACCATGCAGCCCGGGCTTGTCTCTTTCTGACTTTCATCTCTGCTCATATAAACTGCTCGCTAGCAAGACAACGAACTGCAGTCCAGTGTAGACATTTTTCAGAAAGCGCAAGAGGCTAACTTCTGTAACGAGGGTATTGGAAAGTTAGCACAACGCTACGACAGAAATCGGAGTGGAGACTATGTGGAGAAGTAGCTGGAAGGTGCAGCTAACTGTTGAAAGTAAAACAGTTTTGATTTTCATTCCTTACTTTCCGAATAACCGTCGTACGCTGTTCGACAATCGCTAAGAAACAACTGACGCTTGCTAAGCAACAACTACCAACTGCTACGAAAAGAACTGGCAGTTATTACGGGACACCCAATTAATGATATTAAAAGGAAATGCAGAGAGCGGGACGTTTTAGTTGCAGCGAAGCCAGTGCACGAATGCTGTATATGCATTCGACAGTTCATGCCGTATGGTATTTGACGGAAGTTGCTGTGGAAACGTTTAGTGCGATATTCCATGTAGTACGGCAACATGTCTGCAAGACATCAAAAAAATGGTTCAAATGGCTCTGAGCACTATGGGACTCAACTGCTGTGGTCATTACCTGCGACCGTAGCAGTCGCGCGGTTCCTGACTGAGCGCCGAGAACCGCTAGACCACCGCGGCCGGCCAACCCCCAGATTCCTTAACAGTTTAGTAGCCAGCATGAATAACAGGTGCAAAATGTGCATTAGTGCCCGAGGAGAGGATATTCGCTACTGAGAGTCGGATATCGACTTTTATGTTGGGTGTTTAACCGGTGTCAAACCTGACAGTCTTTATGTCTTATCCTGCTTTCCCATGTGGTGAAATCTGTACCATTTTTCGTTATAAATATGTCACTCCACCTCTATTAGGTCTTTTCTGTGTTTCATGTCAGCCATCATTTCCTGTGATTATCTTTGTCCAAGATGTCCGTGTCTCAGATCCCTAGCAATTGTCAAACAGGGTAAATGCTACACCCCTTTTGCCAGTGTGTGAGCTCCAGCTGTAATCTCTCTTATAAATTCGATAGCCTTTAAGAACTTTACAAGGTCGGATTTACGATAACGTAACATAAACGATGGAACATATCCAGTCTGTTCACAGAACCTTACTTGTTACATATACAGGGAGCAAGCGCTACATCGGTAAGAGGAGCCACAGGTTGAGGAATCTTCTTTATTCTTTTGGTGGTGCACGTAAATATGGCTGCACATTGGGACGATGTTCTCTTAGCACTAAAGAAGGTGTAATTATAAACTTGGGCATGGCAAAATTGCTGAAATCGAGGTTGTGAAATAAAGAAATACAGTACTAGCCCAGGGGAATATCTTGTCATTTCTGATATATTATAGCACAGTGCGCACAAGTAAAAACAAAATGTCTGTACATTTACGTCCTGACAGTAATACACTCGCTTCTATAAATACGTTAAAGGTGAAATTTACGCATGAAGTTAACATCTATTGCATATCTTCCAGTTTTTCTTTAATAAGGAAGCCAAATATAGCTTTCATTTTGCTTAATGAGTCTGCCCATCTTTAGGTAGGGTAAATGTCTTGGACCACTACATGAGTATCCTATCATGACTTTCACCTGTCTTCTTCCACGATGATATCTTAATGAGGAGCTCGAAACTCACAGACTCTCAAGATTGAATTCGCAGAAGAGATGTTTGTAAAAAGTTAACTCTGCCTCTCGCAGGGCGTACGGAGAGCAGCTCGTTTAAAGCCCTTATTTAAATTTATTACCCGTCGCGGCGCCAGCAACCCGACGCGCCTATGTCGTATTTTTCTCTCCTACTTTTTGCTCAATTTCCAGCGCGCGGAACGAGCGGCAGCCGGGCGCGGAGTTGTGCGCTCTGCGTGAAATGAGTGCCTGAGCGGCCGCAGTCTGGCGAGTGGTGGTCGGCTGTGTGGGTGCGAGGGGGAGGGGGCAGATTACAACGTGCTCGGCCACGAGCTAGCGGCAGCTGCAGCGGCACTACACGTGGCACCCACGTGCTCTGCAGACGCAAGGGACGCACGTCGCGCCGGCCGGCCCCTCCTGCTGGAATCCACGCTGCGCAGTGTAACCGTGAACTGTTGTCAGACGTTAGTGAGATGACTGTTGAACAATCTTGTGGACATCGCTTGCCCTCCGGGGGTCGCTTGACCTTCTCCCTCCGCGTAACTTTCAGTTGCAGTGCTGGCTTCTTACTGTGAGGGCGAGGTGCCGATCGTAAGTAATATTTGACCTTCAGTAAATCCACATTCAAAATATCGTGACGTCTCGCCAAAGATGCTCGATTATTACTCGTCAGACTCATTTAATGAGCATTTCGTGTTCATTGGGACAATTGTACACTACTGGCCATTAAAATTGCTACACCAAGAAGAAATGCAGATGATAAACGGGTATTCAATGGACAAATATATTATACTAGAACTGACATGCGATTACATTTTCACGCAATTTGGGTGGATAGATCCTGAGAAATCAGTACCCAGAACAACCACCTCTGGCCATAATAACGGCCTTGATACGACTGGGAATCGAATCAAACAGAGCTTGGATGGCGTGTACAGGTACAGCTACCCATGCAGCTTCAACACGATACCACAGTTCATCAAGAGTAGAGACTGGCGTATTGTGACGAGCCAGTTGCTCGGCCACCATTGACCAGACGTTTTCAATTGGTGAGAGATCTGGAGAATGTGCTGGCCAGGGCAGCAGTCGAACATTTTCTGTATCTAGAAAGGCCCGTACAGGACATGCAACTTGCGGTCGTGCATTATCCTGCTGAAATGTAGGGTTTTGCAGGGATCGAATGAAGGGTAGAGCCACGGGTCGTAACACATTTGAAATGTAACGTCTACTGTTCAAAGTGCCGTCGATCGAACAAGAGGTGACCGAGACGTGTAACCAATGGTACCCCATACCATCACGCCGGGTGATACGCCAGTATGGCGATGACGAATACACGCTTCCAATGTGCGTTCACCGCGATGTCGCCAAACACGGATGCGACCATCACGATGCTGTAAACAGAACGTGGATTCATCGGAAAAAATGACGTTTTGCCATTCGTGTCGTTGAGTACACCATCTCAGTCGCTCCTGTCTGTGATGCAGCGTCAAGGGTAACTGCAGCCATGGTCTCCGAGCTGATAGTCCATGTTGCTGCAAACGTCGTCGAACTGTTCGTGCAGATGGTTGTTGTGTTGCAAACGTCCCCATCCGTTGACTCAGGGATCGAGAGATGGCTGCACGATTCGTTACAGCCATGCGGATAAGATGCCTGTCATCTCGACTGCTAGTGATACGAGGCCGTTGGGATCCAGCACGGCGTTCCGTATTACCCTACTGAACCCACCGATTCCATATTCTGCTAACAGTCATTGGATATCGACCAACACGAGGAGCAATGTCGCGATACGATAAACCGCAATCGCGATAGGCTACAATCCGACCTTTATCAAAGTGGGAAACGTGATGGTGCGCATTTATCCTCCTTACACGAGGCATCATAACAACGTTTCACCAGGAAACGCCGGTTAACGTCTGTTTGTGTATGAGAAATCGGTTGGAAACTTTCCTCGTGTCAGTACGTTTTAGGTGTGACCACCGGCTCCAACCTTGTGTGAATGCTCTGAGAAGCTAATCATTTACATATCACGGCATCTTCTTCCTGTCGGTTAAATTTCGCGTCTGTAGCACGTCATCTTCGTGGTGTAGCAATTTTAATGGCCAGTAGTGTAATGTAATACACTGCCGGAGGAAAATTAGTGCATCTTTTCAGAGGCTTCCAATTCACTCAAGATTTATTTTCGCAACAATGCACATGGAGTACATGAAGATCAATAGCACTAACGGTTCTGAGGTACCAGGTATCGACCCATTCTGAAACACCCATTCAGTTTGTCGTATAGCCTCTACAAGTGACAATGCATGCGCCGACTCTGGCATCTAGTCAATCGTACATATGGCGAATACTGTCCTGGGATAAGTTAATCCACGGCTGCTCGATCTGTTCACGTAGTTTTGTAAGAGTTGTTGGTAGATAGTCGCACGAGCCACTTCTCTTCCCATAATATCCCCCACGTGCTCGAATGGAAACAGGTCCAGAGATGGTGCTGGCCATGGAGGGTGCTGTACACGGTGCATAGCACGTTGAGTTTGATGGGCAGTTTGATGGCGAGCATTATCCTGTTGGGAGAACGTTGCAAGAGCGGCAAAAGAACGGGTCTAACAAAATACTCCACGTACCGAGCGCTGGTTAGCGTCCCCTCCTAAAACATCAGAGGCATACGAGAGTTGTAGCTTATCACAGCCCATATCATAAGGTCTGTGGTGGGACCGGTGTGTCATGGGCGAATGCTCTCTATGAGATAGAGATCACCAGGTCTACGTTGCACATGCAAACGATCATCACTTGCATGCAATCAGAATCTGCTTTCACCGCTGTAGACCACGGCAGGCCGTTCCCTCTTCCAAATGATCCTCTGACAGCACCAGTCGAGCCGTGCATGTCGATGCTGTGGCGTGATTGGTGGTGGTGGTGGTGGTGGTTAGTGTTTAACGTCCCGTCGACAACGAGGTCATTAGAGACGGAGCGCAAGCTCGGGTTAGGGAAGGATTGGGAAGGAAATCGGCCGTGACCTTTCAATAGAACCATCCCGGCATTTGCCTAAAACGATTTAGGGAAATCACGGAAAACCTAAATCGGGATGGCCGGAGACGGGATTGAACCGTCGTCCTCCCGAATGCGAGTCCAGTGTGCTAACCAC
This sequence comes from Schistocerca nitens, assembly GCF_023898315.1. Lineage (NCBI taxonomy): Eukaryota > Metazoa > Arthropoda > Insecta > Orthoptera > Acrididae > Schistocerca > Schistocerca nitens. The sequence continues at coordinate 485,734,509 of NC_064614.1, read as the reverse complement.
TGCGCCACCTCGCTCGGTGGCGTGATTGGAAGACAGGCTAGACGTCTGTGTGTCCGCAGCTCCACTGCTAACTGTTCTTTGTTGAGACATCTGGGCTCACAAGCCCGCTATTTGTGCTGCGGTATCTGTACGATCTGCCACTGCTGCCATTGGAATACGATGATCCTGGCGGGCGTTCGTGCTGCGTGGATGACCACAATCTCGTCTATGGGTGTGAGAATTTTCACGTGAACACTGATACCAGCATCGTTGCACAATTGAGTTTTTGTGAAGAGGTCTTGTATGTCAATTTTGATGCTTTAAGTTGTTATAGCGGATCTCTTTCGGATTGTTGTGAAAATGAAGCCGTATGGCATGGTCGGGGGGGAGAACCCGGAGGACAGTTGCTGTAGCGTGACCGGAAATGTTTTTTATTGTCCTTTGCACACAGTGACACCTTTTCTTCTCGAAGTATGGGAGTTGTGTGTATCTCTTTTTTTTTAGTTTTAGTTGATTGTAAGGTGTGTGTGCTTCTGTGCGTGTGTGTGTAGTGTGGAGTCATGTTTTTGTTGGTTGATGAGAGAAGAGAGAGGGTGAAACCCGGTGCAGGCAGATACGCTACTCCTCTCGATTAGCACCAATGGGCCTGTCAAGCGTACTCACCCCATGTGACACTGCAGAGAGATTTGGAATGTAATTGAGACTATTATCAAAAATGGGTTCAAATGGCTCTAAGCACTATGGGACTTGACATCTGAGGTCATCAGTCCTCTAGAACTACTTAAACCTACCTAACCTAAGGACAACACACATATCCATGCCCGAGGCAGGATTCGAACCTGCGACCGTAGCAGCAGCGCCTAGAACCGCTCGGCCACACCGGCCGGCGATACTATTATCGCAAAGAATGGTGATCAGGGGCCTTACGCTACCATCTTTTCTCCTCTTTGCCGTAAGGGCAAAGAGGGAGCTGCAACACCACTTGGTGATATTGATACTTTCACAAATATGCTGAATGGCAACCACTGAAGGTTAGTTGATGTACATTTAGAAACATTGAAAATAACGCATCAGGAGGAGAGGGCCGATCGAAATGAAATTTATTAGACCTAATGATACAGATGAGAATTACACTTGATCCCAGAATCAAAACATGTAAACAAATAGAGGGAGTACAAGTGGACAAATAAAGTGCAAGTCTATCTAGCCACTCTCGCAGATGATCATGATGATGAAATGATGAAGACAACACGAACACCCAGTCCCCAGGCAGAGAAAACCCCAACCCGGGCGGGAATCGCGGTACCCCGTGATCCAGAGGCATCAACGCTAGCCCCTACACCACGAGCTGCGGAACTGTATCCACTGTAGTCACGACCGAGCGCTGACGAGAAACGGTGAATTCGACGACTTAAGACAGTTGACTTGAGTTGTGGTAGGTGGGCATTAGTTTTTCACGAACTGTTATTACTAATTATTTATGTTTCTATGCCAGTGGGCTTGTCATTCTGTGACACATATGAGATTCGCAAAGGTGGTGTATGTGTTTTCACTTTTCAGTGTTAAAAAAAGGCGTTCAAAGTACCTTACCCTAAAATGTATGTGTGTCTTTCACAAATACGCTGAATGGCAACCACTGAAGGTTAATTGATATACAGTCAGGAACATTGAAAATAACGCATCAGGAGGAGACGGCCGATCGAAATGTAATTTACTAGACATAATGATACAGATGAGAGATACACTTGATCCCAGAATCAAAACATGCAAACAAATAAAGTGCAGATCAATAACGCGATTTAGTATCTTTTGCCGTAACACGGTCCAATATCGAGTTCATTAGACGTCTGACGGTGTCTTGTGACTGGCCCACATATCTTGAACAGCCACCTCCAAATCATGAACAGAGTGACATGGTGGCATATGGCGTTTCAGCTGGTCCCAGCTGAGGGCACGTCCGGTGAGCAGGCCGACCACGGAAGAGTCAGAACATGACGAAGGAAAACATGAGCAACTCTAGCTGTACGCCGACGAGCATTATGTTGCTGGAAAAGTGCTCCTGGTAGACCTTGTATGAAAGGTCCTACATAGGGCCGAAGAATGTGATCAGCATAACGCTGGCCCATTCCGGTGTGGCGCGCGACAGCGCGGAAGGAACTTGAACGTTCACCAGGCTGCCTCCACATCGCTATACTGTTGTAATCCGTCCCCAAAACGGATCTGGGTCCATCACTAAATACAAAGTTTTGCCAATCGGTGGCACTCAACGTCGTTCTGCCTTCTCACCACAGTGGACGGATACGCTGATGTCTCGGCGTTAACTGCAGTACATAACAAGGGCATCCGTACATCTGCTTGTATCATGGAGCGAGTCACTGTATGATCCCTGATCGCTTTCTGCACGATCCTTGAGCCTCTCGTCTCGTCGTCTTCCTGGTCGTTCCTGACCCGGTACTTCGCACATGTGTAGATCTTTGGCGCTCCCCACCAGTGCACGAGTTTTATTCGGAGGACAAAACTGCTCCAAACGTAGTCTGACGGAACACTACGGACGCCTAATGGCGTGTCACGCCCGTGACTAGGCTCATCTTAACTGTGAGAAATACCGTATAACACGTCTACCTGGCATTCTGCGGCAGGCTGCTGTGGCCGAGAGGTTCTAGGTGCTTCAGTACGGAACCGCGCTGCTGCTACGGTCACAGGTTCGAATCCTGCCTCAGGCATGGATGTGTGTGATGTCCTTAGGTTAGTTAGATTTAAGTAGTTCTAAGTCTAGGGGACTGATGACCTCAGATGTTAAGTCCCATAGTGCTTGGAGCCTTTTCTTTTCTCTCTCTTTTTTTTTTTTTTTTTTTTTTTTGCGCTTACTAACTTCCTCTTCGAGTCGGAATGTGATCCTCTAGTGTATAAGTTTAAATAAGGATTCCTGTCAGATTGCAGTTTCACTGCAGAGTCAGTGCGCATGCGCATAGCAACGAACTTGTTTTGCATATCGGATCTCTCTGTACTTATTTACAAGGTTTCACGTTTATACTTCCCTATGGGTGCCCCATTTTCAATGATCATGAGCATATGCCTGCATTTTAAATTATTTTTATCTGAAGATGCGCGGAGTGTTTCTAATCACTCCTTTCAGTGTTACCTCGAATCACCGTGAGCCGTACACTTTCAAAGGAATCATCCTGACATTCGCCTTAAATGATTGAGAAAAATCGCAAATATCCAAAATCTGGATGGCCGAATAGGTATTTGGATTGTGCCTAGTGCAGTACAACTTCGTAGCCTCGCTCAGTAGTGAAAATTAGCCTAGTCTCGTCAGAGATGTGGGAACAGAACAACTCTGGTAAAGATGTGCTTCCAGACTGGCTAAACAAGGTCTGCAGTTCATACCTAAAGGACATAGAGCTGTACGATGTCCAAGAACTCGAAGAGAAGGGAAGATAGCCTCCGAGATGCAGCAGTTTGACGGACTATTCTTTAAGGATTACAAAAAGGAAATAATTAAAGTGTGTAGTATTGACCAAGTCTCATTTGACAAGATCAGTGCTACAAGAGATATCTCAAAGAAAATCATATGTTGCCATACTGTTTATATCTCTTGATTTAACGTAGTCCACAGTAGCGACATATATCTCACATAAGTTTCGCTCATATTTCTTGTTTTCAGTACTTACACATACAGTATTTCATTTTAAGATTAAATTTTCTAGTAGGTTTATTTATCCTTTTCGGAAAATAAAGGGGTATACTGTTTTGAAACACGTAAGCAATGCTGTTACAGTTAAGCTATTTTCTCGCATAAGATGTGCTGTTGTTTGTAGTGTTATAAATTTCTTTAGTACTTCATCATGTTGTCTTTATTATTTAGACATTCTGGCTAAACATGTGATCAAGTTACTACGATAATAGAAGTGACGTAATAAGTCTCTTCAGTTTTTAATGTGAGCCGGCTGGGCCAGAGTAACAAATGGATATAATCTTGCGGGTATAGGAGAAAACATCATCAGCGATAGCTAAGGAATGCATTCAGTAAGGAACTTTCTTGGCGAAAGCACGTGTCTTTTTACTATAGGTGAAAAGAGGGAATTACGGAACAGTCCAAAAAATGCTGTGAAGTAATTCGATTGACGAGAAGAAGCAGCTAAGCCGGACAAAAAGTTTTATGGACAAGTGCACGGAAATTCTTGCAGAACCTATGGGAAAGATCATATTAGTGTGGGCCCTTTCGATGATAGATGTCAAGAGAGAGACAGTTTCCACTATGCCTCGTGTGAGAAACTTGGCCATATGCTGAGCAGCTGTGACATAATTAGCTCATGCGCGTGTGAGGTGACTGGTAGTCGGGGCCACAGCCTCCTGGTTTCAGAGGCACGGTACCACCTGGACTGCTGAACCGAGCGAGGTAACGCAGTGGTTAATACTGGGACTCATATCTGGGCGGACGGCACTTCAAATAGGTGCGTGTTCAGCCGTCCAGATTTAGGTTTTCCATAGTTTCTCTACATCCCATGATGTTTTTTTTTTTCAGTACCGCCAACGCTCTAGAGCTGCTGCCATGAAATAATGACTAACTCCGAGGCACAGTGAACCGGTTCAGCCGACAGACCTATCGTCGACAGGTAATGGTGTGTACTAAGGCACTCCTGTCATAGCTACCTGACGACGTTCCATTTTCCTCAGAGAAACAGCAGCTAAATACCGCAAAATTATCCCCTGAGATTCACATTAATATAATGGTCATATCATTATTTTAATTATAGTGATGGAAAGTATTATGTAATTATGTTTTGTGAAGAGTAACAAACTAACAAAGGCTCAAACAAAACATTTATGCAAATAAAACTATTATAATGTATTCTGCAATTGCCACGCTTAATTCCTTTATTTAACAATATAAAAACGCAGTACTAAATTTCAGATATGTCATTTTTAATAAATTAATAAATGTACTTGACGTTTATGAATTAGCCTTAATGTGAGGCTTTAACTAAAAATCCATTGTTGTATAATAACTGCCAATCATCAAGAGGAAGCCGGCCGCTGTGGCCGAGCGGTTCTAGGCGCTTCAGTCCGGAACCGCGGTGCTGCTATGGTCGCAGGCTCGAATCCTGCCTCAGGCATGGATGTGTGTGATGTCCTTAGGTTAGTTAGGTTTAAGTAGTTCTAAGTCTAGGGGACTGATGACCTCCGATGTTAAGTCCCATAGTGCGTAGAGCCCCATTTGAACCATGAATAGGAACAGTCTGCAATGTTCCCAAATTTATTCAAGGTGGCTGCTCTCTCTGGGTGGATCACCACCTACTCTTCGTGAGGGGTATATCTGGCAATGTTGCACTGTTGACGTCACTATCCCCTCTCCTGCCCCCTCTCCCAGTTCCCCCTCCATCACTCATTCTCCTCCTCACCTCCACCACTTCCACTATCGTCTCTCACTTGCAAACTGGTGGAAAAAAGTTGCAGTTCATGCTGAGCTCCCGGAGAGAGACATCAAGTTCTATATTTGGAATTGTGTTACATTATTTATTGTTTATAATCATGCTCAGAGAATTTCCTAAATTTTGGCAGAGAAACCAATTACCCATTGCTGCTTCAAATACAAATAACCCCAGCTGCTTAATACTGGCGGGAAAAAATGCAGTCTGTGCTAAGCTGCTGGGGAGGAAGAACGTAAAATATTTATTTATATCTTTTTGGCGGGAAATGTGTTCATTTGACGACATATTGGTGTTTGGCACAGAAAAGTTTAATAAGTGTATTGCCTGTAAGCATATACGAGGGCCGTTCAGAAAGTAACCTCCGGTTGATTTAAAAAAAATACACCAAGTTAAATAAAAATATTTTAATATATACATCTTACAACTACATCTTTGCACTATTTTTCTACATAGTCTCCATAGCGATTGAGGCACTTATCGTATCTCTTCACAAGCTTTGAAATTCCTTCTGCATAAAAATCACCCGCTTGTGCCTGGAGCCAGCCTGTGACCGCATCTTTGAGCTCTTCGTCGTCATCAAACCGCTGTGACCCGAGCCGTTTCTTCAAATGCATGAAGAGGTGATAATCACTTGGCGCCAGGTCTGGGCTGTAAGGTGGATGGTTGATAACGTCCCACTTGAAGGACTCAAGAAGGGCCGTTGTTCTGCGAGCAGAGTGAGGACGGGCGTTATCGTGCAAAAAAACGATACCGGAAGTCAGCATACCACGGCGTTTGTTCTGTATAGCCCGTCGTAACTTTTTTATTGTTTCACAGTACGCGTCTTGATTAATGGTCGTACCACGTTCCATGAATTCAACCAACAACACCCCTTTGGCATCCCAAAACACCGTTGCCATCAGTTTTCTGGCAGAAAAATCTTGCGAGGCTTTTCTTGGTTTGGTAGGCGAATTTGAATGTGCCCACATCTTTGATTGTTCTTTTGTCTCAGGGTTCACGTACAACTCCGACATTGAGAAACGTCGATTTTCACGAACTTTTGCATCAACTGTCTGAACGAGTTCGTCAGTCACCAATGATGATCTACCACTCCTCTCTTCATCATGAACGTTTTCTCGTCCACTTTTAAATAAACGTACCCATTCACAGACAACTCCTTCACTCATAACTCTTGGTCTGTACACGGCACAAAGCTCACAATGAATAGCTGCTGCAGAATATCCTTTGGCTGTAAAAAACCTTATGACAGCACGCACTTCACATTTGGCGGGGTTTTCTATTGCAGCACACATTTCAAACTGCCACAAAAACTAAACTAGCGCAGGTACGACGTTCACTCGACCACGGCTTGATGCCGACTGACCTGTTGAGTGCGTGAACGCACAGATAGCGTCGCTACTCCCCCCACAACCCGCACTGTGACCAATCGGAGGTTACTTTCTGAACCGCCCTCGTATCTGAGGCCCGCATCTGTAGCCTCCTAGAAGAGAAAGGAGGAGATAATGGATGAGCATGGGCGGTGGGGTGATATCCCAAAACAATTAATGGTGATGCAGCAGGATGGACTAAGGGTGCATTTCACAGCTCATAGAGACTACTTCCTGTGCTGGAGCTGTTCATGTTTTCTGAAATGGCCAGTCAATCCACAGTGCAGGAGACAACTTTGTCCTATTCACTAGCACAGACAATGAACCACAGGTGCTCGCCCTAATGTACAGTAGTGCTCAAAAGTATCTGAACGACCTGAATTGCATTTCGCCTGATCCGCATACAATCCTCATAACGCAGCTGTCTAGCAGGTCCTCTAACCGCTCCTCGGTACAGTCGTTTGACTATTGAAAATGGTTCCAACAAATCACCACTAGAAAACACTGCTCTGTATCGCAATAACTCAAGATGTGAAGTAATACCACGATACTACAAATATCACGGAACACCTTATCACAGATAAGACTGCCCATAAGGTTTGAAAGCTCACATTTATTACATTAAAGGACATGCCTAAATTGTTACCACTATCATTATTACGTCAGATAGGTAATGCACGTAGTAAGCTCGTCGTATTCATGATTTCCTCTTCAAAGTAACATACCGTGCTTATTATTTAACACAAAATAACAAAAAATTTAAGTTATATACAAGCTGCTACTTGAGATATGTATGAACTAGCAATCACACGATGAACCGTCTCGTTCTGCATATGGATTCAAACCCAGGTCATGCAGACTAGCCAAAGATCTCGTGACTGACGGAAACTAACAGTCATTCCTGACTAGGCATACAGAGAGTGATATACCTCGATTTTAGACATTATCAGTAAGACAATATCAACTTTAAATTACATAACGTAAACATTTTTAACCCACGCGAATTCCTACCCAGCACCTTATGTCCCAGTTAACCAACTACGAGAAATGTTAAATATTGCTTCTTCACAAGTAACTTACTTGTAATGCAGTGAGGTAAAGCTTTGTGTTGGACAGGGATTCGAACCCAGAACCTAATCGGATTGTTAGCGAAGCACAATCAACTTTGACATATCGGATTTTCTCGGCAGTAGCAAGATGTCTTAACTGAAACGACGAGACGAACATTAATTTTTTCGTTCCCATGACTCCAACCCGTCACCTATCGCTGTTACATTCTAGAGAAAACGAACGTTAAATATGGGTCTATTACACCATCAGCGACATGTGAGCATGTTTGAACTATAAATAGTATGACGATGATTTCAGTGCTGACTGAGAATCGAACCCCACACATATCGTTGTTGACTACACACAAAGAGACGTCTGCTACCGAATTTTTCTCCACCAGCAGCTCGGAATAACATCCTTGAACTTACAGTGATCTCGCAAATAGTTCTGTGTCTCACTGGGAGTAAAAAATGTCACATATCGTTAGTGTCGGCAACGAATGAAAATACATTAAAAATCAAAATTATTATCCACCAGCAGATAAGTGTTCTCATGCTAGAGCTTCATAATACACAATGAAAATATTAGTGACGGGCCATGATTCGAACCCATTCACGCGCAATATGCGGAGATGTTGAGGAATCTGCAGTTTTCAACAAATAACAAATTGTAGTCACGAAGGGATCAAGTTCCGCGTTAAGGGCGGTCTGAGTTGCATTCCCAGTTCAGAACCAATTTTATTGATGTACAGAAGCTCAAATAAAAGATGGATTAAGTGTCCTGTGACCCTACATAGCGTTTATTTCGTCACTAGAAATAAATAACTAGTATAAGCAAGGTTACTGGTGGTAGAGTTTCTACATGTCGCCACTCCTGACTTTATTGTGGTTCAACCTGTCTACTTGGTAGAGAAGGAACCTCATGTTTAATGTGAATTTGAGACCACAATACCACTATACCTTCTTCACTTGGCGTAGCCAGAAGAGAATAGAATCTATCTATCCCTATCAAAATCATTGGCAGAAGTCAGAATCAAACCCAGTAATCCAACAGACCACGATATCCTCTTCTCTGGGGCACATTTCTATTGTAACGCCGTTGCAACACACTGGATGAGAATTTTGACTCACAGGCCCCCTGTAGTGGTTTGCATCATGTTCAGTACAGTCATTTACTTGGTTGACGGAATCGCCATGAACTAGCTGCCTCGGCTAACCAGTGCATACATTCGACTCTATTTTGTAATCACCGAAATAAAATCACGTAACTGCCACCTACACAGAACTGCCAACGGTGTAGGCTGCAGATATTGAAATAGGAAGTGTTCCTTTCCACTTGAGTTACTCTATTGCGCTATCTGTTTGTTGAAAACGTCGTTCATTGCAAAAGAAAAGCTGTAACTGTCTGTCTCTCATAAGTCTACATATGGCCATATGCATTATCTCACAACACTGTGGAATGCGGAAGTTCTGGAGGAATGCTTCTTGACTGCTGGAGCTGCAGTAGTTGCGATTCAGGTAGTAGTGTAACAGGTATAGTAGTGCACTGTACATAAAACGTCGCGAGTTCAAATATATTCACAGCTACATTTTTTAAAGCGCAATTCTGCTGTCAGCTGAAGTTATCAATCTAATGGAACTTTGAACATAATTCCCTTCACTTCTCAACCCAAAATAGTTGCATGTGGAATAATGGCAAACTACTGTGACATTTTGTTCTTTTCAGGTTTAATAGACGGCCAGGCAGCAGATGCACGTCGAAACATTTGTACTGTATTATGTATGGGGAGAGCGAATCGTGCCAAAATACGTCAGAAAAGTATTTTTTACACTAGCTGTCGTGTGGTAGTGGCATTTTATTCTTCTGCAAACCTTGTTTGACAGCTTCAGCTCAGAAGAAGTTTTCCAAATGTAATCAATAAACTGCATGTGCATTGTCAGACTGTTATAGATAACATTAGAAAATTCGCATGTATTCTCATTCTACTATTGTTTAAAATCAAAATGGTTCAAATGGCTCTGAGCACTATAGGACGTAACTTCTGAGGTCATCAGTCCCGAAGAACTTAGAAGTACTTAAACCTAACTAACCTAAGGACATTACACACATCCACACCCGAGGCAGCATTCGAACCTGCGACCGTAGCGGTCGCACGCCTCCAGACTGTAGCGCCTAGAACCACTCGGCCACTCCAGCCGGCTATTATTTAAACAACACTAAAAGAGCCCCTACGAAAATTGTGCACTGTATTATAACAAATGAAATAAAACTACCCCTGATAACTTTATGGTGGTACTCTGTTTCAATATAGCTGAGTATCTGTACACAAGCGTGTCTCTATCGGACCGAATTAGTAAAATACTTCTCACTTAGATGTCGATTGGGTCTGTATTTAATTGGTATGCTGTGTCTTACTCAAGAGGTATGCAAATGTAGCATTTTATAAATTAAGTTATGTATTCCTAGAAACCCAAATTTTGCTTGTCAGCAACAGAAAGAGACATTACCTGTTGTGCAACATTGTATGTTTTTCACCATTGCACTATGAGCCGAAAGTATTTTCTTGCATTTTCCTTATCGATGTTTGATCTGAATGCTTGTAGCTCTTCTGCAGAAGTGATAAAAACGTTTGCAGTTAGCGAGAATGGAACCACGAACCAGAACAGACGCTTTTTTACAGAACAGCACGTTACCACATAGCTAGCGCCGAGGTATGTATATTGGAATCCTATTCCTAGGTCAATAGTGACTAGAACTCGTAAACCGCTATTTAAAGGACAGGATTTGTTGCGATTTCCACGTGCAACGACTTTCCTGGGCTGAAAACCGTAAATTTACAATCTCTTGTTACACCTCAAGCGATAACAACTCAGATTATTCAATGGAAATGACAGGAATAGTCAAGTGAACTTTGAGGCTTAATTCCGTGCACACCAGGAAGTAACAGTTGGTTGGTTGGTTTTTGGGGAAGGAGACCAGACAGCGTGGTCATCGGTCTCATCGGATTAGGGAAGGATGGGGAAGGAAGTCGGCCGTGCCCTTTCAGAGGAACCATCCCGGCATTTGCCTGGAGTGATTTAGGGAAATCACGGAAAACCTAAATCAGGATGGCCGGACGCGGGATTGAACCGTCGTCCTCCCGAATGCGAGTCCAGTGTCTTACCAGAAGTAACAGTTGCTAGACATACCTTGCCTTGTTGCCAAATCTCAGTTACAGTACCAGCAGGAAGAAGACGAACCGACGGTTTTTCTTATCAGCTTCGAGTTGTCTGAATCTAAAATAAGGATACAAGTTTTTGTGCCTGAGCGACAATCGAACAGCCAGACGTCTGTAGGAACACATCGGTTCGTCTTCTTCCTGCTGGTACTCCTTAGGATAATTTAGGTTAAGTAGTGTATAAGCTTAGCGACTGATGACCTTAGCAGTTAAGTCCCATAAGATTTCAAACACATTTTTTTAAAAGCCCATGAAATGCAATCTTATATAAAATTCTACAAGGTTGGCCAAACAATAGTTAAGTACATAGATACTGCCTCTCAAGATCACAGGCAATAATATCAAAGTTTCCAAAGATCAAAACGTATTTAGGTATTAGACCGTTACACTCCAAGCAATAAATTCGTTAACACACCAAACCTGCAAACATGACAGGGGCAGCTACTAACGTACGGTAGACTGATAGGGACATTACCGAACAACCCGAACCGCAGGTTGCTCTAACCCGCCCCTTCTCCACAAGGGAAAAACGGACCACCCAATTTATAAACCACCACCTTCCCGCGGGTGGGCAATCGGAGAAGAATGGTGGGACGACCCCAAAGCAAAACTCCCAGTGAGACACAGAGCTATTTGCGAGATCACTGTAAGTTCAAAGATGTTATTCCGAGCTGCTGGTGGAGAAAAATTCGGTAGCAGACGTCTCTTTGTGTGTAGTCAACAAACGATATGTGTGGGGTTCGATTCCCAGTCAGCACTGAACTCATCGTCATATTATTTCTAGTTCAAACATGCTCACATGTCTCTGATGGTGTAATAGACCTATATTTAACGTTTGTTTTCTCTAGAATATAACAGCGATAGGTGCTGGGTTGGATTCATGGGAACGAAACAAATTAAAGTTCGTCTCGTCATTTCAGTTACAACGGCTTGCTACTGCCGAGAAAATCCGATATGTCACAGTTGATTGTTCTTCGATAACAGTCCGATTAGGTTCTGGGTTCGAATCCCTGTCCAATACAAAGCTTCACCTCACGGCATTTGAAGTAAGTTAGTTGTGAAGAAGCAATATTTAACATCTCTCGTAGTTTGTTAACAGGGACAATAGATGCTGCGTAGGAATTCGCGTGGGTTAAAAATGTTTACGTTATGTAATTTAAAGTTGATATTGCCTTACTGATAATGTCTAAAATCGAGGTATATCACTCTCTGTATGCCTAGTCAGGAATGACTGTTAGTTTCCGTCAGTCACGAGATCTTTGGCTAGTCTGCATGACCTGGGTTTGAATCCATATGCAGAACGAGACGGTTCATCGTGTGATTGCTAGTTCATACATATCTCAAGTAGCAGCTTGTATATAACTTAAATTTTTTGTTATTTTGTGTTAAATAATAAGCACGGTATGTTACTTTGAAGAGGAAATCATGAATACGACGAGCTTACTACGTGCATTACCTATCTGACGTAATAATGATAGTGGTAACAATTTAGGCATGTCCTTTAATGTAATAAATGTGAGCTTTCAAACCTTAAGGGCAGTCTTATCTGTGATAAGGTGTTCCGTGATATTTGTAGTATCGTGGTATTACTTCACATCTTGAGTTATTGCGATACAGAGCAGTGTTTTCTAGTGGTGATTTGTTGGAACCATTTTCAATAGTCAAACGACTGTACCGAGGAGCGGTTAGAGGACCTGCTAGACAGCTGCGTTATGAGGATTGTATGCGGATCAGGCGAAATGCAATTCAGGTCGTTCGGGTACTTTTGAGCACGACTCTACAAGGCTCGACTGAGGGTGCTTGAAACGGGTTTGTTTCTTTGCCGTTTGCATGCGTGTGTATGTTCAACTGGATGTGTGCCCTAGTCCACAATACGTCTAGAAATTTGCAGGGAATGGTCCTACAACTGCTGCGGGAAAAATTGTCTCCTACCGATATACAAGTGTACAGCTGCAGAACTCACATCACATTGTGTAAAGGAAGTAGTATGCGCTTTTAAAACGAATGTTGTGACGGCAGCAGTGCAAACAGCGGATATAGCACTAAAATCAATGAAATCTCCAATTTAATAAGTGTACACTAACTCTTGTGATATGAACTTATGCTTGATAGAATGAGTAATGAGCCCAGACCATAGAATCTTGCGTTGAACATACTACAAAATATGCACTTAACACGAGCCAACCGTCCTTAAATATACATTCAAGGCAATAAGTTTCACACACTATTGCCAGTAGAAGACTTCACCAATAACACAATGCTCGTAGGACCAAACGACATCACGATAACCAATACTGAGCTAACATTCCAGGATGGACAGGCGTGTTTTTCTTGTATATGGTTCAAGTGGTACCAGTGTGTCTTAGGAGGTGAGAAATATAATTCTCTTATAAGCGACCAGATATTAGCAAAAAAAGAAAAAGACTAGTTTTCTAGGCCTCTTCTAACCTTGTACACAAAGAGGTTCATTCACTGCAGGTGCTCTGCTTTGGTCGATGTTGGGTTAACAATGATATACTGTTTCCGGGATGCAGTTGGGTCCTCCTATAGGCAGTGGTTCTACTTTCCCAGACCTGTTATAACCTCCTGCTGCAAAGATATCCATCTGCTAGCGATGCTCTGCTTTGGTTGGTGTTGGGTTGACAATGGTCTACTATTTCAGGTCTGCAGAAATCAAATGTATTTCTAGGAAAGAACAGCCAACAGCATGCTATGACCATCGGCTATGTCTCATGGTAGGAAGAGGCAGGTACAGGGACTACACCCGCCAGAGGGGTGGGCGCTATGTCCAGAGGCCGTTGAGGTCACTGCGGGTGGTCGCTATTCAGTACAGGCGCTGAGCACGCCCACCGCCCGCTTCCCCTCCCTCCCACCACCATTCATTACTACTGGCTGCCTCCAGCAGCCTCCCATTAGCCTGTGTACTGTTCTAGCCTCTGAGCACTCAATGTCTGTGGAAGTCTTGAAAGTAAAATGTCATGCAAGTGGGAATTACATACATTACAGATGCACGAATATTAATACAGAACAGCTGGTTTCACGCTACCTATTCATATATCGGAGATCGATGGTACGAACAGAAATAGCAAGCGACATATGGTAAGCAATAAATTTTTTCAACATTTCGCGGCCTTGTCAGCAACTGTATAAATATTAATTTTAAATTAACAACAGCCTCAGCTGCAATAAATTAAACAATAAATGTATATACAAATGGATAAATAGTGTGTAGTGGAAAAGCGTCAATTCACAGAATAAATGCTTGAAATTTTACCTATCATGCTGTATGGATGGGTCTGTGATCGAGGTTGTTTCCATAGATGTATCGAAGACCTGTGTAAAGTTTTGTCTTCTGTACTGGAGAAAAGCCAAGGGAGAAATGGAGGGGGGGGGGGTTCTTCCAGTGGTGGAGAAACTGAGAATTGTGGTGATGGATTTTGTAGTTTTGGAAACAGTTTATTACCATTTGGATGTATTTTGATAGACATTATTGGTACACTTTGGGAGCATTTTGATATAATATCAACCTCCCAGACATTCAAGCCGAGTAAAGTTTATGAATTAAGCTCTGACTGCATTCAGTTTTAATTACCCACATGTAAACTAGGCGGGTATCCAAAGAAGACGATATAAGATTGCACAGAAGCGTTATATTAAAGCAGGCGAAACGTATTTCCCTCAGTCCAGGACAGTGTTCTCCAATATACCATCGAGTATCCGAATTAGAGATGGTTCTCACAGTGTTTTTCCCACAAGTATTAAGGAGAGGAAGGAACCAATGTATTGAACGGACTTAAACCGTTGTCTGTTAAGGAAATTTCTACTCTAAGTACAGTAAATCTGCTATGTGTACGAAAAAGAAAACTGACGCTATACGATGTCGAAGTCATGAAACGAGAACTGGGATATATGGCGAAGACAACTGTAACTGGAAGAAAGAAGAGGCAATTGCAGATGTTAAAGTAGGGTTTACATATGGCATTAAACATTGTGTATGGGGAAATCTGGTTTCGAGGGAGGGACTGTTCGTACGTATTTACCGTAAACCCAAACGGAAGATGGACATGTGCTGGAGTACGGACCTAAATCAATACAACTGCTTGTTCTGGGAGAGTGGACTGATGATACATACTCGTACATACGTCTTAATAGTGGAAGGAGGGTGCGTTATAGAGACAGGATGTCAAGACGAAACTGCATATGCTCCTATGCATGAGCAATACCACCTAACATCGGGAAATGACTGCTGTCATATCAAGAGCTCCCCCACCCTCCAACACGCAGTTACACATTGTAAGCCATAGAAGTGGATACAACTGAAAGATGCGAAGTTGGAGTAATGTCGACTGTGCCCCAGATTTTGAGGTCAGACCACCCAATGGAGCCATCATTTCCGGTCGTCTTGAGTGACATTTAAGTGTGAGATCCTGGCAACAAGCCACTGAAGGCACCGCTACAGGTTTTCAAGCACAAACACGTTTGGGATGAGGTCTGATTTTCTGGTATTCACGAGTCTTTAGATCGCACACTTATAGAACATTTCGATGTTTAGCAGTTTGAATGAGGGATATTGCTCGTTGTATTATTTCAATCAACGCCGGATACATGTTAATAATGGAGTGGTGACTTAGCATTGATACAAAAACTGAGAACCAAACTACAATATCACGGGCTGAGAGCATCACGGAATATATAAGATGAGACGTTTTGTTGATGTGACAAATCGTCGACAGAATTGGTTTGGAACTCTAGTAATTGGATAAAATGCATTGAAATTATGGGAAACCTCGTAAAATTGCGAAAACTGTTATAATACATGTAAAAATGAGGAAAATACTACAAAAATGAGGGTACTTACATGTTTGCTTGGGTGTATGAAAATCATTCCATTCCTCCACCGATGTGATTAACAAAAAGAACTAAACTAAACTCCTCCCGAACAGGCCATGAAGGCCCAACGCTACCGACCGGCCGCCGTGTCATCCTCACTGGATGGGGATAGGGAGGGGCATGTGGTCAGCACACCGCTCTCCCGGCCGTATGTCAGTTTCCGAGACTGGAGCCGCTGCTTCTCAATCAAGTAGCTCCTCAGTTTGCCTCACAAGGACTGAGTGTACCCCACTTGCCAACAGCGCTCGACAGACCAGATGGTCACCCATCCAAGTGCGAGTCCAGCACGACAGCGCTTAACTTCGGTGATCTGACGGGAACCGGTGTTACCACTGTGGCAAGAACGTTGGCGATGTGATTGATAACTGATGGTAGATACTATCTGTGCTCTATGGGTTTCAGTACTGTAGAATACCCCCATATTCCAGGTTCAGTTATACATTTTAAGCCATAGAGATTTGGGTAAACCTGATAAAATTGGGAAAATTGATGGAAAATACATAAAAATGAGGAAAATACTACAAAAATGAGGGTATGTACATGTCAGACTGCGTGTATGAAAATCATTGCATTCCTCCACCAGTGCAATCAACAACTGATGGTGCATACTATCCATGTCCTATGGGTTTAAGGCCCCACAGCATACACACTTTTCCACATGTGTTTATGCATTGTAAGCCATAAAAATGAAAGATCCAGTGTATAAATATTTGGGGTGCTATCCCATCACTGCACAATATGAGAGTAAATGTAGAAGTCATCATTGTGGACAGCTGTTTGGAAATAATTCACAATGCTGCAGAATCTTCCAGTTTTCAAAAGTTGTGATGTCTTCCACAATTTTATAAATAAAGAATACTGCCTCTGACGCTTATCTCCACCTACCTGTGGGTGTGCCGAGTGAGCAGCACACCCTGCACCATGCAATGTCCAGCTCTCTGTGAGTGTCAAAAGAAAAAAAAAGTTCAAATGTGTGTGAAATCTTATGGGACTTAACTGCTAAGGTCATCAGTCCTTAAGCTTATACATTACTTAACCTAAATTATTCTAAGGACAAACATACATCCATGCCCGAGGGAGGACTCGAACCTCCGCCGGGACCAGCCGCAGAGTCAAAAGATCGAAACATGTTAATGTCGGTTTATCACCTGACATGGACCTCAAAGTTGGGGCATGAAAGGAGAATGGACGATGGTGTACAAAGCTATAGCCATACTCTGGTTGGATGTACCATAAAAATAGGCTTATAAAATGTAACGTTCCCTGGCATTTTCACAATTTATTTGTAACATATACGCCGATCTGGGCAAGTTATATATATATATATATATATATATATATATATATATATATATATATATATATATATATATATATATATCTTAATATTACTGAATGTGGTATGAAATATGTTTGTTATTTTTATTATATTTTTTTGTAACATTTCTCTGTATTAGGATAGGAAATTTCTATATTTATTATGTGAATGTAAAAGTGTCAGTATTTGCGGTATCAGCGATATTTGCTAGAAATCGATTTACAAAGAAATGTTAATAATCGTAATAGTCGTGCCGTTGTTTATCTTTGGCATGTGGAGACTCTCTGTCGTTGTATGGACAGAGCAGCCAGTTGTGTGGACAGAGCCGCTAGAGTGAGGAAGGGTCAGTTGTGGACAGAGCAGCTGAAGTGAGGAAGAAGTGAGGAAGTGTTAATCCTTGATCGCTCTAGCAGACGCGATGTGCAGCTACGCTCGCGCCCATTAGACGCGCCTGATTCATTAACCCGCATTGTGGGCACTAAAGGTTGTGTATGCATCGTGGTTATCCAGCAGAGTTAAGATGTACTTCTTTTGTATCTGTCGGGACTTTGCCGCCTTTAATCAAAGCGTACGAATTAATGTGAGTTGACTTATTGTTTGGGCTAAATATATTAGTATTCATTAAAAGTGTGAATTATTTATGTAAATGAGCATGCCCACGTCATCTATAAATCACATGCGTAATGTAGTAGGTTTGATCAGTGATAAATGTCGGCTTGGCAATAATTAAGACATTTTCTGTTAATTAAAATATTCTTGTGTTCTATGGCTAGTGCCGGGATAAAAGTCAGTAAAAATATTTCACAAAAAGAAAAACCCACTGCATTCTGGAAAGTGTATGCCAAGGCCGAATGATTTAAGAGACTCAGTTCTTATCCAGATAGTACTATCCAATTAATATGAGTGCACGTAATAATTTCCATTTAAATGTACGTAATCCTTAAGAAAGTAAAATTTGTTTTTTTATTACCACACGTAATGAAGAGAGTGGTTCTACAACAAAGTTCGCACTAAGGCAAATTAACTTTTAAGCAAGAAATAAAATTATTATTTCCTTTTTTTATTTCAACGAAATTTCAAATCATTTATTCCAGGAATTTCGTTAAAATGGCACCCAGCGTGAAGCTCGATTCAATTTTAAGAGAATATCATTAAAATGGCGCCCAGCGTGGGGCTCGATTCAATTTTGAGAGAATATCATTAAAAAAACTGCAACACAGGAACCCTCTGTTGCAACTGGTAGTATGTGGGATATGGTCTTCTTCCAATACAGGCAACGAAACTTTTCACAGGTTTGTGGAAGCGACTTCGACCTCTAGCCACCTGCTTCAGTGGACCATTATGTGTATATTTAATGGGATCGCCACATGTGCTTGATGTCAACACGTGGACAGTATTTGTTTTCGATATATCGTAAGAGAGAGATGCAGCAGAAATCTTATCGAATTCTATGGTACGTGACATTAACAAAGTTTTTATAGTTCGTAGTTTTAGTCTGTTGGATGTTATATAAATAACGAGGAGAGACAGACATGTAGATTGCTGTTGAACGTAAAAATGTCTCTGTGTTTTTTTTTGTTTTTTGTTTTTTTTGTTTTTGCGAACAGGTAGTGTAAAGATACTATTCCATACTGATATAACATGTAATACTCACATGTACTTGCACGCACACTAATTTTGAACGCGAAAAACACTCTTAACTACGCCAATTTGTCCATAAAACTGAAAGAAATCGGTGGTACCTTTTCTCATGGAATCACTACATTTTTTTTTTGTTAATAGCTGGTCGCTTATAGGTGTGTTGACATTAGATACAACAGTTCCACTGAAAACTTCCATCACACAACAACGTATAACGTAAGTATAATCAGTTGGATGTCCCGAAATAACAAGGATATTCTGCGAGGATAAGTAGTTTTCAAACGAAAGTAGTCAAAGTTTTCAATTCATTCAGGATGTTTGATTTTATACATCGTAGACATGCGCAAGAGATGTGTCAAAGGTTAATACATGTTTCAGATGTATCTTAATAGAACTCGGTCCTTGGAAATTTGCTCATCCGACATTGAGAACTGTATTATAGACTGCGTTCATAGTTTCACTCAGCTGGATCTGCATCTTCTAGCCACTAGATGTAGCCGCGGGTAGTACCATGCTGTTGGTTGTTCTTCTTCTCGAGAGTTGTTCATGACGAATAGTCAAATATTTGCTATTGTTCCAGGGGTTGGCATTTCCTAGAAATACATTTGATTTCTTTAGACCTGAAGTGGTATATCATTGTCAACCCAACACTGGCCAAAGCAGAGCATCGCTACCAGGTATATCTCCTTGTATATCATCAGCGAGAGAGTAGAACAGGCTTGGAAAAGCAGAAGCACTACCTACAGGAGGTTCCAGCTGCAGAACAGTAACACTGACCGCAGCAGAGCAGCTGCAGTGGATGGACCTCTTTGTGTACCATTAGCAACAGTGTAGAAAAGATCTGAAAAAAAAATGGATCTCTATCCACGGGAAGGGAGGGAGGGAGGAGAGGAGGCGGGAGGGAAGGTAAGACTGGTTATAAGTTGCTTAGTCTGTATCCACACGTTGAGGTGAAGACACATGCACTGTTTTTCTGAAAGATTTTTTTTTTTTTTTCGATAGCTGTGTGATGTTATTACAATGTTTTGTATTCCTGTAGAAACGAGGCCAGGATGCACTCATAGCATAACATAGGCATTGATATTCTGTTTTTCTTTGTAAATACACTCCTGTAAATGGAAAAAAGAACACATTGACACCGGTGTGTCAGACCCACCATACTTGCTCCGGACACTGCGAGAGGGCTGTACAAGTAATGATCACACGCACGGCACAGCGGACACACCAGGAACCGCGGTGTTGGCCGTCGAAT
This sequence comes from Schistocerca nitens, assembly GCF_023898315.1. Taxonomy (NCBI): domain Eukaryota; kingdom Metazoa; phylum Arthropoda; class Insecta; order Orthoptera; family Acrididae; genus Schistocerca; species Schistocerca nitens. The sequence continues at coordinate 485,714,360 of NC_064614.1, read as the reverse complement.
GGCGCTAGCTGCGCAGCATTTGTGCACCGCCGCCGTCAGTGTCAGCCAGTTTGCCGTGGCATACGGAGCTCCATCGCAGTCTTTAACACTGGTAGCATGCCGCGACAGCGTGGACGTGAACCGTATGTGCAGTTGACGGACTTTGAGCGAGGGCGTATAGTGGGCATGCGGGAGGCCGGGTGGACGTACCGCCGAATTGCTCAACACGTGGGGCGTGAGGTCTCCACAGTACATCGATGTTGTCGCCAGTGGTCGGCGGAAGGTGCACGTGCCCGTCGACCTGGGACCGGACCGCAGCGACGCACGGATGCACGCCAAGACCCTAGGATCCTACGCAGTGCCGTAGGGGACCGCACCGCCACTTCCCAGCAAATTAGGGACACTGTTGCTCCTGGGGTATCGGCGAGGACCATTCGCAACCGTCTCCATGAAGCTGGGCTACGGTCCCGCACACCGTTAGGCCGTCTTCCGCTCGCGCCCCAACATCGTGCAGCCCGCCTCCAGTGGTGTCGCGACAGGCGTGAATGGAGGGACGAATGGAGACGTGTCGTCTTCAGCGATGAGAGTCGCTTCTGCCTTGGTGCCAATGATGGCCGTATGCGTGTTTGGCGCCGTGCAGGTGAGCGCCACAATCAGGACTGCATACGACCGAGGCACACAGGGCCAACACCCGGCATCATGGTGTGGGGAGCGATCTCCTACACTGGCCGTACACCACTGGTGATCGTCGAGGGGACACTGAATAGTGCACGGTACATCCAAACCGTCATCGAACCCATCATTCTACCATTCCTAGACCGGCAAGGGAACTTGCTGTTCCAACAGGACAATGCACGTCCGCATGTATCCCGTGCCACCCAACGTGCTCTAGAAGGTGTAAGTCAACTACCCTGGCCAGCAAGATCTCCGGATCTGTCCCCCATTGAGCATGTTTGGGACTGGATGAAGCGTCGTCTCACGCGGTCTGCACGTCCAGCACGAACGCTGGTCCAACTGAGGCGCCAGGTGGAAATGGCATGGCAAGCCGTTCCACAGGACTACATCCAGCATCTCTACGATCGTCTCCATGGGAGAATAGCAGCCTGCATTGCTGCGAAAGGTGGATATACACTGTACTAGTGCCGACATTGTGCATGCTCTGTTGCCTGTGTCTATGTGCCTGTGGTTCTGTCAGTGTGATCATGTGATGTATCTGACCCCAGGAATGTGTCAATAAAGTTTCCCCTTCCTGGGACAATGAATTCACGGTGTTCTTATTTCAATTTCCAGGAGTGTAGTTGCTTGCTTATAAGAAGATTATGTCTGTATCCTCCTACGGCGCAGTGGTACCACTCACAAGTAAAACACATCTATCCGTCCCGGAGTGTTAGCTCAATACTGGTTAGCGTGTTGTTAGATCCTACCTTCATTACGTTCCTAATGATGTCTTCTGCTCACCATAGTGTGTGGGACTTGTTACTGAATGTACGTTGAAGAGCTGCTGGATGGTGTTAAGTGCTTAATTTGTAGTATATTCAATGTAATACCAATGTTCTTCATTCAATATTTGTTGTAACAAACATGAGGTCACACCACGATAGTGAGTTTAAACTCATTTAGCAAGAGGTTTCATTGATTTTAGTACTCTATCCGCTATTTACATTGTTACCATCACAGTTTTCCTTTTTAAAATCGTTAAGACTGCTCCCTTTACATGATGTAAGGTGAGGTCTGTCAGTATAATATTCGTTCGCCGCGCGGAGTAGTCGCGCGGTTTAGGGCGCCATGTCACGAATTACGCGACGCCTCCTGCCGTAGGTTCGAGTCCACCCTCAGGCATGGGCGTGTGTGTTGTTCTTAGCATAAGTTAGTTTAAGTAATGTGTAAGTGTAGATACCGATGATCTGGGCAGTCTGATCTCTTAGGAATTCATAAAGAAAACATTCGTTTCAGCAATTGTAAGAATTACACCCAGAGTAGGTTTACAGATTTCATAGATTTTAGTAGTACATGCACTATTTGAACTCACAAAGTACTCGTTTCAAAAGCATAGCGTTACATCCTTTATGCGATGTGAGGTGAGGTCGGACGGTACAATGTTTATTGTGAGAAGCATAACAATCACATTTGGAGAATGCACAATGTGAATATTTATGCAGCAAAGGAGTGTTTATGTTTATTCAGTCACTTTTTTAAATAAATGAGCTGAAATTACAACAATTGCACATTACGCAGACATGCAGTGTGTTACCCCACAAGGAGCAAGTGACCTGTGAAAAATTCCTCCACTAGACTATTCCTCCTCTGTCTCTACTCTGGCAATCTCATTTTTTCACAGTGTATGAGAGCACACACACACCACACACACACACACACACACACACACACACACACACACCACACACACACACACACACATACAAAGCTGTTACTCAGTACAGTGGAGCATCTGAAACCACTACCAGACTGCCTTCGGACAGTTAACCTGAAGAAGTAGAATAAACGAGCAATGACGGGCTATAAGGGCATGCAGTGATGGGTGTGTGGGCACTGCTCTCTGCCTTCCAGAGGCAGAGCGGACAAATCGGCACACAGTTAGATGACTAGTATGAGAATCCATATCTGTCTCATTTACGTGAGATGGATTATTTCATAGTTCTTTCTACAAGAGACTGATTATACTTAATCGAGGACCACTTTCAGACAGTGCCGGCATAACCAGAACGCTTAGATGCAAGCCTCTGTTGACTATTCAGTTCTCCATCCATGATTAATAGTTAGGCATTTCACTATTGTTTCAGGAGGCCAACTCTTTCCGAGAAATACGTTTAACAGCTTGCAGAAAGCGTCCTGTTCTTGAGTCTTTTGTGCATCTGTGACTGATTTCTGTAGAATGGAAGCATTATATCACTGCCAGCAGATGGATTTCTTTATGTACCATCAGCGACAGGTCAGAACACGCCTGGAAGACGGGGGAGGGGCAGGAGAGGAAAGGAGGAGGGGAGGTAGGAAGGGCAGTAAGGCTGGTTCTCAGTTGCTTAGTCTGTATCCGCACATTGAGGTGAACATAACTGCAGCTGCCTCCACTCTCTCTTGGCGAGATCTTTGTAGTCGGTTTTTGTGGTATTTGTTTTATTACAGTGATTTTTCCCTTTTTCCCAGTGTGTTTTGCATTGTAATCTGTTGTTTACAAATGATAGTTTTCTCATGACAATTTCGATGTTTAATTAGAGCAGTGAAGCATTTTATGTCAGTTGTGGTAGCATTTATTGGGTTTCCTACACTTCAATGATAGTTGCTACCCTGTCCCTTATGTGTAAAGGTTTCTCAGACGCTATAAAATTGTAGATCGTAGGAGGCTACTCTTCCTACACTTCAGTAATATTTTGTTGCCCTATCCCTTCCTACCATGTATTTGTGTACAAGTTCTTCAACAACATTAGACTTGTAGATTAGTAGGAGGCAATACTTGTGGCAGTGGCTGTAGTTCCTCGTCAATTTCGAGTGATATAGTGGACTAGTACACACATCTATTTTAACATATACACTCACATAATCATAAAGGGGAACAAAGCATGTTTCATGTGTCTCACTCGAGCCCCATACACCAATGCGACCTCTGGTTCTTTCAGTCAATGAAGTTGGCTCCTGCATTGTGGAGTGACTGGCTATTTCCAAAAACACGAGCAGCTTCAGCAAAGGCAGTGGTCTCTATGAGTTGCAAAATACATAGTGCAAACTGCTGCATCGCCATTATTTGCTGAAAAGTATTACTCTTACACTACTCGTCCATTATCACCCCCATCCATTCTTTGTATGGAAGGCTATGGATGCAGTCTTCATCTGTATGCTTAGAGGTAATACCCTAATTACACTCCTCTCTGTCAAAAACAAAAATCTCGTCAGATCAACACATTTCTTGCCAAAAATAAATAAATAAATGAATATCTTACATCCTTCCTCTCCAGAAGCTCAGCACAGATTGAGTCTTTTCCCCACCAATTCCCAAGTGAGAGAAGGAAGGTGAAGTGGCGGTGGGGGGGGGGGGGGGGGAGGGGGGAAGGCAGGAGGGCAAAGGCAGGGGGGAGAAGTGGGGAAGGGGGAGGGTTGGGGGTTGTAAAATCATCAGTGTGATGTTGCCACATTTACCCCCTGCCCTTGGAGAGGAGATAGAGGACCACCCAGGGAGAGTTGCCATTTCGAAGAAATTTGGCAACAATGTAAGCTTTCGGTTTTACTGACATCTCATTGAGGTCTAAGTTGAAGCGCTTAGAAATATTACAGAGGTCTGTAGTAGTAGAGTGCAAAGTAGCATAGTGTATTAAGAACCACCAGGTAGAAATTGGGAACAGATGTGTTTATTAATAAATAGTGGCGAAGAGAGAAGGAAATTAACAAAGAGTAAAAAAAGGCCTTTGATGTAGAACACAAACGTTATTTATTAGCAATCCTCTGATGTACACAATAGATGATACAGCCATGTGCTCATAATATGAATGAATCAGGATCGGCAATTGCACATAGCGATCAGCAATGTGATTATTTTAAAGAAGAAAACTTCTAGAAGTGCAAATTATGGAAATCACTACACAGTGCAGAAACTGAACAATGCTTAAAGCATACCAATAACCATGTAGATAATCAGCACAATGAAACAATGAAACTATTACTGATATGAAATTCCATCAAAACAAAATTAGATCTTTAAATTTTATATACGATGCATTATTATATTCAAGATACTAAGAATGATGACAGTAAGAATAGTAGGCAAATACTCAATTAAAGACCCATGTGGGTGCTAGACCACTTTCAGCACAGTGAATTCCCACAAATAAAAACTGAGCAAATTGCTGCTAATTTGCCCACATATATATAAATCAAGAATTTGAATAAACATGTGAAAAAAAAACAAGAACAATTAGAAACAAATGACCGGCCAGATTACATTCGTATGTAACCAAGATGGAAAACCACTCCTCCTCATCTGATGGCCTGTTACAACCGACTAGGGAAGCGAGAAGCTAAGCCCACACGAATCTTGTGCAGAAGTGTCATCGAAATGTATCACTTGATGCCACCCTGAAAGACAACTGCAGTCGGCAAATGGACAACTCTGGAGACGCGATATTGAAACTAGCTTCAACCAATCAAAATTCCTCGTACTTTTCTTTGGTGCTAGTGGAAAAGCTCAAAGTTAACCTTGTCACAGAATGGCAACCGGTTGGTCAAAGATTTTGTGCAACTACGTTCTACAGCAATATAACTACATATGGGTTAGAGAGATAGAGAGCGAGAGAGAGAGAAATGAAATGATCGTATGGTCGGGAGTCACCACCCGGGGAGTTCGGGCGCCGTGTTTGCAAGTCTTATTTCAGGTGACGTCACACTGGGCGACTTGCGCGTCGGTGATGATGATGAGAGTATGATGAGGACAACTCAACACCCAGTCCAAGAGCGCAGAAAATCTCCAACTCCGCCGGGAATCGGTATACTAAGAGATATCTTTCAAATTTAAGCAATGATTTAATAATTTGTAACACACAGTGTAATTTGAGTTCTGTCCTTTCGAGATCATGGATTTTATACAGAAATGGTGCTACCTGGGTGACCCGGTATACTGCAAATGTAGATAGAGGCACATAATCTGAAAAAACAATCCTTGTTTAGAATTACTGTTCTGATTCCACATACCATTGCTGGGATCCCTAGCTGCAGCATTTGACACACCATGGATAGCTGCAGCAGTCTGGTCATAATGCTCGTCGTTAGATTATTACTAATCTGATGATGCTTTACAAAATCTGAAACACTGACTTTTGAATTTCGAGCATCTCAGTATGACATGATTAGGATTTTCAAATTCATATGGGAGAGCTTCGTAAGAGCGGATCACAATCGTATCATCATCTACGAAAGTGGGGAGAAATATGTTTCCAAACCTGATGCATTATTGTAAATATATTTGTCTAGATTATCTTGTTTAAGAGAAGCTCGGAGTTTAACCATACAAGGCGGGTATTTTGAGTACTAACGTCTACATCTACATCTACATCCATACTCCGCAAGCCACCTGACTGTGTGTGGCGGAGGGTACTTTGAGTACCTGAATCGGTTCTCCCTTCTATTCCAGTCTCGTATTGTTCGTTGAAAGAAAGAATGTCGGTATGCCTTTGTGTGGGCTCTAATCTCTCTGATTTTATCCTCATGGTCTCTTCGCGAGATAAATGTAGCAGGGAGCAATATACTGCTTGACTCCTCGGTGAAGTTATGTTCTCGAAACTTCAACAAAAGCCCGTACCGAGCTACTGAGCGTCTCTCCTGCAGAGTCTTCCACTGGAGTTTATCTGTCATCTCCGTAACGCTTTCGCGATTACTAAATGATCCTGTAACGAAGCGCGCTGCTCTCCGTTGGATCTTCTCTATCTCTTCTATCAACCCTATCTGGTACGGATCTCACACTGGTCAGCAATATTCAAGCAGTGGGCGAACAAGTATACTCTAACCTACTTCATTTGTTTTCGGATTGCATTTCCATAGAATTCTTCTAATGAATCTCAGTCTGGCATTCGCTTTATCGACGATCAACTGTATATGATCATCCCATTTAAATCACTCCTAATGCCTACTCCCAGATAATTTATGAAATTAACTGCTTCCAGTTGCTGACCTGCTATATTGTAGCTAAATGATAAAGGATCTTTCTTTCTATGTATTCGCAGCACATTAGACTTGTCTACATTGAGATTCGATTGTAATTCCCTGCACCATGCATCAATTCGTTGTAGATCCTCCTGCATTTCAATACAATTTTCCATTGTTACAGCCTCTTGATGTACCACAGCATCATCCGCATAAAGCCTCAGTGAACTTCCGATGTTATCCACAAGATCATTTATGTATATTGTCAATACCAACGGTCCCCTGCGGCACACCTGAAATCACTCTTACTACGAAAGACTCCTCTCCATTGAGAATGACATATTGCGTTCTGTTATCTAGGAACTCTTCAATCCAATCAAACAATTGGTCTGATAGTCCATAGGCTCTTACGTTGTTCATTAAAAGACTGTGGGGAACTGTATCGAACGCCTTGCGGAAGTCAAGAAACACGGCATCTACTTGGGAACCCGTGTCTATGGCCCTCTGAGTCTCGTGGACGAATAGCTCGAGCTGGGTTTCACACTATCGTCTTTTTCGAAACCCATGCTGATTCCTACAAAGTATATTTCTAGTCTCCAGAAAAGTCATTATACTCGAACATAATACGTGTTCCAAAATTCTGCAACTGATCGACGTTAGAGATATAGGACTATAGCTCTGCACATCCGTTCGACGTCCGTTCTCGTAAACGGGGACGTCCCTTTGTCAATTCGGAGAACGGATGTAAGTAGTTTACTTTAATTTCCTGTTAAGACCCATAGTCGGCCCGTTGTGGTCGTGCGGTTCTAGGCGCTACAGTGTGGAACCGGGCGACTGCTACGGTCGCAGGTTCGTATCCTGCCGCGGGCATGGATGTGTGTAATGTCCTTAGGTTAGTTAGGTTTAATTAGTTCTAAGTTCTAGGCGACTGATGACCTCAGAAATTAAGTCGCATAGTGCTCAGAGCCATTTGAACCATTTAAGACCCAGATCTGTCACTCGCTGCTTTGTCAGTTGGTTTGCTTTGTCAATCATGGTCGGTTACTCAAATTAAAAAAAAAAAAATTCCTGACAGTAACAGGTATGGCAAGGAAGACGATGTCATAAGAAGCTTCCGAAAAAATAACGGTGCGCGGGGATTAGAGCATTTCACAATAACGACTTTAATAACATACTTGGAAATATTACGTACTCGTATTTTAAAATTTGTGATTTGCAAAGCTCAATAAAATAAAATTTCAATGTTAGTAAAAAAAAATAACAGAGTTTCCTGAGATTATGCAAAATTTCTGAAATTTCCTGAGATTTAGGGAAATCTCAGGAAATTTCAGAAATTTCCAGGTGAAATGTAAGTCCCAGAAAATTCTAGGTTTTCCAGGAGATTCGTCGCCCTGTCAGTTTGTCTGATGTCAGAGTATTCATTGACCCTACATACTGTATACGTTTATGTTGGTACTCTGTTCATAAATTTAAGCAGGTCCAATGAATGACGGTCAAGTTTTGAGTTCCAATTTTGGTGTTTTTTAGTTCTACGATACTTCAAGAAGCAGCTGCGGCAAGCGTGTCGTCGTACTGATTAGCTGCATACTAAAAAGCTTCCCTGTGTGCTAGAACTACAGCATTATGGCTTTCACTGGTAATCTGGATATTTACCTATATTCTAGACGGCGTAAGAGTATTCTGACATCTGGCAGCGCAGTTGCCATCTTTCAACTGCGAAACGCCAACGGATGCAGACGAAGACAGTAGCCGTGTATAGCGCTGTGACAACAGTGAGGCGCTACGAAAGAGACGTTTACAAAATCGCGTTACGCTGTTGGCTGAGGAATGCCTATGAAGCTGCCGCGACAACCAGCCCACTGCAATTGTCAGCGATCAACTTACCCCTGACTGAAATTTAGCTTGCGATCGGAAAAAAGAGAATAAAAAAATCGGCCTGGTGCATGCGACGAGGTGATAATCTAAATAGGTCCTCCAGGCTAATCGTCAATCATAAGCGGTAAGCTGAGCTTCTGATAATGCGAGGGAAACTTTTCTGCAGTAGTTATCAGGGCATTCGACAAGTAAACCGAGCGAGATGGTGGAGCGGTAAGAAGTTGGACTCGTATCCAGGAGTTCGACAACTGAAATCCCTGCCCTATAGACCAGATGTAGATTCTTCCTGATTTACTTAACTCACTTAAGGCGAATTTTGTGACGATTCCTCTAGAAGGGCACGAGCGATTTCCTACCGCTGTGAAGTTACTGTGTCAGTAGTAACCGTACAATGAAAACCGCACGAATCGGACTTAGTCCTTGAAGCGAACAAAGTACTATTTTAAATATACGAAGTATTGACTAAACAATTCATTCTCCAGGATACCAATGGCCAGTAGACCTGTATCCGAGTTTGGTGGTAAAACATATAAATCCCATCCTGAAATGATGAATGAAGCTGAGCTTACGGTGACGTATTCAACATAGGCTAGTTAAAGATCTACTTTGATGCGCGTTTGACAAGAAAACCTGTCTGCTCTCTACAAATTTCATAGAATAATTCAAGTTTAAATTTGGTTGCACATGCAACGTCACACATTAAGAGGTACTACTTCCAAAACTATTTAGATTATGGGAATAATATTGTACCACCTTAGCCAAGACCTATGTTTCCAGACAAATCTCGTGAAGCATTTTTTTCCTTACTTACGCGAAAAATGACGACAGGCTACGCCATTATCTGCACAGAAAGCCATAGTTGGCTTCACGTAAGTACAATGTGTGCTCCGACTCGAAATTAATTACATCCACTTTCATAAACCATTCCATAACATAAACTTATTTTATACAATAGCACTTTCGGAACAGTACTACCGGAAAACTCGGTTTGGTTCTCAAATGAATTTAATCCAGTTACACTAAATCCAGAATTCCGCACTCATTTGTCAACTTCATAAGACAATTTCAATAAAAGCTGTAACTGATTTTTTTCAAAACAGTAGGCTACAGTCTGCAAACTAAATAGAGCCATTTGAAATAATACACACTATATTGCAGTACAGAACCAATTATAAGGCACATCTTCCTTTACAAGTACAGAAATTCCATGATCGATATTTGGTTACAGAGCAGAGGAATTATGCTTTGGTTTACTAATAGCTATCCTGTCAGAAAGGAAGCGTTTTATCGCTGCTCGCAGTCCCAATATGCAGCTGAAAAAAAAAAGGTAAAATTTTTATTGTGGATAAGATACATTCTTATAATGTCACCGGTACCCCAAAATAGACTGTCGCTGAATCCTAATTTTTCATTGTCTCCTGGCAGATGGCACTTTTGACGTTCACTGTGATCATCTCTATCTGAATAGCATACAGCAACATTTTTTATAGGCATGAGAAAGAAGATTAACTCCCACTCCTTAGCTTATAAAGTAAGACATTTAAATTAAAGTATAATTTATTTTATGTGTTGAGATAATACACGCATATCTTACGCAAAAATGCACGCAGGTTACGGGTGAATCCGGAAATCCTCACCAGAAAAAAGCCCACAGGTAAAAGTGTAACCTACACGCCATTCTTCCCCATCTTAGCTTGCCCTGCGTCTCTTGCGATCTTCTCGTCGTAGTGACGTTAAATGCTGACACATTCCTTCCGTCGACAAATAATCAGAGACAATTCTTGAATGGAATACTAAACGCCTCAACATTAGAATCTGGAAAAACAGAGAGACTAAACTGCACGAATATATAAAAATGTAGATAAACAGTCACTTTCGGGCATTTTTAATGAAACTCTCTAAGCTTCATAAGGCTGTAACGTTACTACCGAGCTTTCGCTGATCAGTATTGTGGACTGGATTCTCAACCGAAAAGTCTCCATCATGGATATAAGAAAATTCTACTCAAAACCAAATGTTCCTTACCATACGATACGAAGCTCAAGTGTCTATTCAGAAATCTAGGAACATGGAGTCTTCCATGTGCCTGTATCCATTACATTATCGGAAGTTAAACGTGTTTACCGAACACAAACAAAAAGTTTTGACAGAATGCTAGCAATCTGACACTCCCGCATTTCCATATCTGAGGGTTATATTGATTCAAATTACATTCTCATGTGAGCTTATTATTACCACAGAAAAAAAATCATTCCTACAGATTAAAAATGTTGCATGCACGCAGAATGGCCAGAGGACGTGAATCTGTAGCTCATCGCAGTCTTTCAGATTCTGAGAAAGGTCAGATCGTTGATATGAGGGATATGAGAGCGTCGTACCGACAAATCGCACAGATAGTTGGCTGTAGCGAAATGGCTGCTGAACGAGTGGAGATGTGATGGACTCAGGGCGACAGTGTGGCAAGAAGAATAGACACGGTCCTTCCAGAAAGACTAGACGGATGACACAAGCCCCTACAGAAAAAGATTGTTGGAAGCTGTGTTGAAATATCGAGCTGGCACCCATAGTTTTCTGGTAACACAGTATTAAAGACTTGACTCGCCTGCCACGTCTGTAGAGCATCTCTGGGACGCAGTGGGAAGATGTATACTTTCATACCAGCCTCCCTCCAGCAATTTTCATGAACTGAAACAGCTGGTGTTTCAACCTTGGCAAGAAATTCTTCAATGCAGTGTTCGAAGGCTGTTTGTTTCCATGCCACCACGAATGCAAGACCCTACTAGTGATCGCGGGGGTCACACTTCATAGAGATACTGATGATGGGCAACACTTCCTAATGGAATGAAATTTTGATCACTCATTACCTCTCATGCAATGAACATCTCCACTGATTCCGTCATTGAGCTTTTGAAAGGTATCGACAGGGATGTGGAGCCATGTTTATTCCAGTGACTGGCCAGCTGCGCTAGGTTTGTCGGTTGAGGATCCATGGTGCGAACAACGCGGTCGAGGTGGTTCCCACAGATTATCTATTGGATTTGAATCCGAGGAGTCGTGGCCAAGGGAGTAGGCAAACTACTCCAGGTGTTCCTCGAAACACGTATGTACACTGCGAGCTGTGGGACACGTTGCATTGTCTTGCTGAAAGATGCCATCGTGCTGAGGAACAAACAAACTGCATGTAAGGGTGGGCCTGGTTCCCAAGGATAGATTATTACTTGAGTTGATCAATTATGCCTTCCAGAAAGACTAGGTAACCCAGGGAATGCCACGGAAACAGTCTTCAGACCACAACATTCCATCTCTGGCCTGGACCACTGCTGTCGTTCACCACTGTAGACTATGTCCAATGGTGCACCACAGTTACGTCGTTGCCAGTTTTGGGTAGCGCCATTTTGTCATGCACGGCATACTTTAACCATGGCAGCACGCGAACAATTTACAAACTTAGGCATTTCGGAAATGCTTCCACGCTTGGTTCCAAAGCTAATGGTCATGCACTTTTCAATGTCAGATAAATCGCTTCGTTTCTGCATTACGACAACAAATGGACTATCTTCCGCGTCCCCCCGCACGCGTAATATACCCTTCATCGCTAGTACTGCCACCAACCCTCTGTAAATGGTTACTCCACGTTGACGTCGAGCATAGGCGGTGGTCTATAAATGTGACTGGGCCGTGTGTCACTGATGCTTCTTGATATTTAATTGCTGTTCCATTTCTAGAAGTAAAATTCTGCATTTTATACAGATAAAAGTGTCAGTTGTTTTCTACAGTATTCCTTATTCCTGCCGGCAAAGTGTATTCACGATATGGGATGTTCTGGAAACAACAGGATTCTGGAGTACAAAAGGCTACTCGGTCGGGTATAGAACAGGCTTTTGAGACCAACAAACAAGTCAGAAACTGTTAACAAGACGTAGTACAGTCAGAATATAACTGGGGTTGGGTGTTGTAGTTACTACAGAAGGTCTGCTGCTCCACATAAACGGAACAGGAGCACATCAAAGGCGTCCCGGCGGCGGACCCCGTTTGCTAAAAGGAGCTACAGATACGGCATGCCACCGCCCTTTAACAATGGAAGGCCGCTGGTGTCGGTGAAACATCATGCAGTGTAAAATACACACGCCCTCATAAGAACATTAAGTTCGATTCACTCTAGGCTGCGTGTCAGGAAATGTCTCACCAAAAATGTTCACACTATTTTAGAATGGTGATATTAAAACCAAACATCAACGCAGCGTCGAAGATTTCCCCAATAAAGAGGCTGAACAAGTGAAAAATATAAATTATTTTGGTCTTACAATTAACGGTCAAAGGAAAACTTCTCTGTAAACAGATGAGGTCATTAATAGACGTCCTGTAAACTATCCTTTACCTCAACAGTGACACAGTGAGTTCCGTGAAGGATGACACAAATGTGATATTCAAAAAACCGTGGCCTTTGTGTAATAGAACGTTTTGTCACTTTATTTTATGTCCTCTCATTGGACTGGTTGGTTGGTTGATACGTGGGAGGAGACCAAACAGCGAGGTCATCGGTCCCATCCGATTAGGGAAGGATGGGGAAGGGAGTGGGCCGTGCCCTTTCACAGGAACCATCCCGGCATTTACCTGAAACGATTTACGGAAATCACGGAAAACCTAAATCAGGATGGCTGGACGCGGGTTTGAACTGTCGTCCTCCAGAATGCGAGTCCAGTGTGCAAACCACTGCACCGCCTCGCTCAGTTTTATCATTGGAAGCACACAATTTCGCCAAACAGGTACATGGTTGGAGACCGTAGCTGTTATGTGAAATAAATTATAAATGGTGTTGAGCAACTAGCCACAAATTGGATTTAAGTTACTTTGTTCAAAAAGCACTGTTACCGTTACAGTTAACGTTACCGGTTTTCAGTTTATACAACCCATCATCAGATGACTTTCACGATTTCGTCACGACATGTGATGCTTGGATCTATTGATGGGCTGCCGTAGGATAATAAATAATTCACAGTTACAAACGTGAAATAAAGGTGGTTGCGCTACAGACTTGTATTAGAACGCAACTTACGTGAAATGTCGGTCTGGAACATTTGTTTTCAGTTTTCCTCCAATGGATCACATTAGTAATCTTGGTTGTAATTCCACAGTAATACGTGTCGGTTTTGGTCACAAAACAAATTTCCATCGTGCACCACATGTTTAGACTCAGTCACACCGTGTGAAAACAAATACAGAGCGTTTACAAAGTACATGAGTGTCAAAGATGCCTAAGACTTATCGCATTGGTAACACCGGTTCCCGTCAGATCACAAAAGTTAAGTGCTGACGGGCTTGACTGACACATGGATGTATGACCGAGTCTGCCGAGCGCTGTTGGCAAGATGGGTGCAGTCGGCCCTTGTGAGGCTAATTGAGGAGCTACTTGACGGTGAAGCAGCGGCTTAAACTGACTACAGCGAGGGGGGGGGGGGGGGGGAGAGCCCCCCTGTGCAGACCACATGGCTCTCCATGCCCGCAACCAATGACACCAATGGGCCGAACATGACACGGTGGTCGATCGGTACCGTTGGGTCTTCAAGGGCTGTTCGCACGGATTTAGTTCTACGAGTGTCAAAAATGCTTTGATACAATGATACATTACAAAGTTAGGGCATTTCGTGAAAGGAAGCGTATATTACTGTAGTATATTCTTCCTTCCTGGGAATGCCATATCTTCGGAATGTATCACTGTATCGCAGCAATTTTGACAACTACGTACTCTATAAACACCTTGTATTTGTTTTCATACGTTGTGAGTTGAGGAGAAGGCTCGGGCACATTTGTTTTGGGGTTGTGGCAGCATGCGAACAGGGGTGAGTTCGGTGATAAAGACACCTGCTTACAGCACTGGAACGATAGTAAAATTAACTTCTTATTTCATATTTTTCCATTAGCATACTTCTTTCAGATAAATGTTTTTAATGATGCTTGTTAGCACGTTTATGAAATTAGTGATTTATGTCCGTTCTCTTGGTAATGCTTCTTCTGAACCCGTGCGGGCCTCAGCCTGGTTATTTATTTCACGTTCTCTTATGTTACGCTTTTCACTACAGACTTATTTTAAAGGTAGTTTCAGAAGCTATAATATTTCAAGAGTAAATGTGTTAAATCAATAATGCGGCTATTGCATGTTTCAATGGAACAGAAAATTTGGTGTCTCGGTATCATCCACGAGTAGAGCATAATTTTTGTTTATGCTTCCTAAGTGTACATTACCTATATTGTTTCTGAGTTGTATAGAATTTTTGGACTAAAGATTCATTATCAAAAGTTACTTTCAGGAACGTATTTCGACAATAAGAATTCCCGTTTTCCCTGAAGTCTTTGTTCCAGAGTGTGCCACATGTGTTCAGGACGCAGTTTATCCATAGCACGACCAGTTATTAGAAAATGTTGCAAACTGTTAATTTTCGTTCAGTAATGTTCTAGCGACGAGCAGTCTGCTAACAGCATTACAAGTAAATGGACAAAAAAGTCTTCTTGTCGTGTGTTACATAATGAGCGCCACGCGGTCAAGTATGGAGCAGTTAAAATGGGAGTGTTTCGCACGGTCAGAAACTTTATACAGTATTAGATTTTTTGTTAAAGAAGGGTGAAATATTCAATCGCAATTCGTCGTGTTAAATTTTAGTTGTCTCTGAGGTGCATTCAGTGATTAAGATTATGTTCAAAATGGTTCAAATTGCTCTGAGCACTATGGGACTTAACTTCTGAGGTCATCAGTCCCCTAGAACGTAGAACTACTTAAGCCTAACTAACCTAAGGACATCACACACATCCATGCCCGAGGGAGGATTTGAACCTGCGATCGTAGCTGTCGCGCGGTTCCAGACTGTAGCGCCTAGAACCGCTCGACCACACCGGCCGGCCTAAAATCATGTATGCCGTTGCGTATAGCTGTATGACTTTTAATACAACGAGTTAAAGATTAATGATATTTCTTCAGTATTTAAGATTCTGTTCCGTTGCGTACAGTTGGGTAATGTGTAACACCATGAGTCATCACCGGTTGCTGATGTTGAATTTCTGCTATTACGCTTAGCTGTTTGGTGCATAGTATTGTCAGCTTAGTCTCGTTAGTGAAACCAGTTTGTGTTCAAGGCTGGACAGCACATAGTCATGTAACAGATATCTTTCAGCATCCAGTCCTCTTTTCACACATCTTTTCATCCATTTTATCGATAAGTTTGCGCATTCGTCGGTGAGCGTCATTAACTTTGCAAACTAATCAACAAGAATAATCCCTTTCAAATACCTTGAAATAATGGCTGTCCATTCTGGCAGATGCCGAGGCAACGACTGCCGCTAATGATGGGAACAACCGTATGGGAACATTCGATTCAGTAGTTGTTGGAAGACAGTGGACTTAATTGGTTGCAGTTTCACGTATCGGTTGGATTATGCATTCTTTCTTT
The DNA here is from genome assembly GCF_023898315.1 of Schistocerca nitens. Taxonomy (NCBI): domain Eukaryota; kingdom Metazoa; phylum Arthropoda; class Insecta; order Orthoptera; family Acrididae; genus Schistocerca; species Schistocerca nitens. Next base: position 485,698,422 of record NC_064614.1, on the reverse strand, counting down.
TGGTTGAAACAAGTCTGTAGCAGCCCCTAGACGTCAATGAAATTACGCAATATTTCCCAATGCAGAATAATATTGAACTTGTAGGGATGAGATTGAGAGGTTGCGGAATAACACTGAGAACATCAGAAACTTTTGAAATATGTTGCGCTCTTGGAAATATTGCACCGTCTGTGGGTAGTATTGACAGTATGCTTGACAGTCTCCCGCGTACTGCAGAAACCAGTAATGGTAGTTATGTTTATTGTTGTTGTGTGGAAAATGAATTCACAACAATTCGAAAGAGCATTATTGTTAGAATACATCGACATGTGTAAATCTTTCGCTGACATTTTTGGGTGTTACGGCAGATGAGTACAAAAACAGAAGTGTTAAAATTGGTGAATCATATGATTCATTGCTCAGAAAATATGGGGAACAGCCACGAAGGAAGGTGTTTAAATAATAATTACGCAATGTGCAAAATTATGAATAAAAGTATAAACAGACACCTGAACATTTAGTGCACATATAATTACTTGACACGTTTCCATAACTGTGTTTCAAATATTGTAACGTGAAATTGCAATTGCAAATATCAAGTCTTCAAAAGAATTGTCAGTGGCAGTGTATCATAGTAGATAAGCGCTGACTTGGCGGTTTAGCTTCTCTCATTGTATTATTTTGTTTCTTGATGACTGGGATTTGAGTTGTGAACGTCTGCAGAAATTTATGAAGGGCAGGGGGTTACAAGTGCAAATGTAAGGGGATATCAGAGTACTATATAGTACGTTAGACGATCAGAGCACAAAAAATTATGGTAATCTTTTTTTAGTTCAACCTCAATACTCTTAAAAAGTTTTTTTGAGTGATATTTGATGCGCCTTGAACCATTTTTTCATGCAGATCTTTTTCCCTGCTTGCAACGAAGTAGAGCAATATCGTCTTAATCGTCCAATATTCCGAACCACAGTATTGTTGCACAATGTTATTGACCGTCTAGTGACCTCTTAAAGGAACAACCGAATGAAAAAATTGATAAATCAGTTGTAGTTTTGTATACTGACTAAGTTATTTGTTCCTCCTTTTCACGTGAAGCCAGTCTGGAGTTTGTTGGATAACCATGAACTAGTTCTTTCAATAATGTAACGACTCTTTATTGTTTTAGTTGAAACAGCTGTCTTTCGACTGAAAACCGTTTGTAGCACTTTCATTCACTGGCTGAACTAAAGCACTGCCTTACACTATTTCTTTAAGTCACGCGTAGTGTGATCGCGTATTGTTTTCGTAGTTCTAAGAAACTGTTGGAGCACCCAGAGAAATAATCGGATGGATAAAGGCACAAAACCAAACAAAAGATGATCGCATTGCGCACGATCGAAATAAAGTACACGTGCTCATCGAAACCACGACATGAAAGTGTATGTATAAAAATATGCAAACGAGATAATATAGTGGCTAGTGGAGAGCAGTGTGGTGAAAATCGGACAATCGGAGATAGCGTAGCAGCCATAAATTATGAATACTAAAAAAGTATGAAAAGTGTTTGTCATCTTGTTAAAATGATTTGTAATCAGAAGCACAAGTGTTACAGTGACCATTTACGATGCTTTAAATAAAGAGAAACGCGTTTGGTTCAAATAAGACTTGACACTGTCGCAAAAGACAGCGTAATTCTCATCTTACTTGTCTATGTTTCGGAAGCTGCAGCGCCTAGTATTTGTCAAAGACGGCCTCATAATGACACTTTCATAAGTAAACCGTGAGGTTTTGACAGCAGAAGAATTGAGGGTTTTGTGAGACTGTCTTGCTCTACTGGAACTCTGTCCGAGCTAACCGGAACAGTTCGTACCATCCTTTGCTGTTCACAATATCCTCCACTGTGGCCCCATTGATCGAAGGAAGTGCATAAACAGCGACAGACACAGCGCCAGCTATGAAAGCAGGAACCGCTTTGAGAAAACATCTATTGGAAGTCCTGCTGAAATTGATGACCTGTTTTGAAGAAGACAGCACCGGTATTTTGGACCATCGATTCAAAAAGTGTGCCTTTGACGTAGGTAAAGGTGTTGAAAATGTCTTAAATGAGTTCACAGCGAAGGATGACACTGTTCAGATCAACTGTATGGTGGTTCGAGTAGAGGAAACGGAAGAATAACTTAATAAGAAGATCTGGACTTTTTTCCTGGAAAAAATAAACTAACATATTCAGCATCGGGGAGACTAAAGCGCAAAGGACATGCGGCAGTAGCTGTCCAAAAAGCTGCTAGATATATATAACGGAAGAAACCTGTTCTACTGCCTTTCTTTTTTTGTTTTGTATTGGAAGATGTACTACGACTCCATGTCGTCTTTATGTGACGCTGAATTAAAGTATTTGTGTGTTCCAGCCGTTTCATCCCCCTAGCCGCGAGTTTTTTTTTTTTTTTTTTTTTTTTTTTTTTGAAAGGCCGGGGTAGTCTGCACAGAGAAGAACAAGTGGTTGAAGTGAAACGACGTGGTCAAGAAGGTATTTTTAAACGCTAATCAAAAGTACGCTGTTAGAAAAAAGACAATATACAGTACCACTATCTGCCAGTTATCGTTTGGTTAAATTGCTTAGACTTCCCTTGTAACTGATATACACGTTTTATATTTTATGAAATCAATCAAAACCCAGTAACGCAAATTTCTAACTTTCTCCTAAATTAATTAACTGAAATATATTTGCGCTAATAATGAAACTGAGCGGGTACCCTCGATTTGTTAGGACAATGGTGCATGATGATCTAATTAAACTGAATAATTATGAGGCACTATTTGAAAGATATGAATCCACTGCAGTGACAGAGGGCTAGGGTACCTACTCAGTGTATGCCAGCACTGGCGAGGCGAGTGCTGTCTCGGTTTGGTTCCCCGTCGTTTTGTGTGGGTTTTGCCAGCCGGCCTGTGGCTATTTACGCAATTTCCCCACACACGTCTTGCCGAATGCTGGGTTGATTAACCATTTCTGCCTCATTTACACGATACAAAAACACTTACAACACGGTACTTACAACATGTCAGACACATCTGCATAGTAAGACTAATAGGTTGATATTTTTCGACACATGTAACACCACTTTGAAGATAACTTTAGATTGCATTGTCCAGATTTTTGTTTCGATTGTTGTAAAAATTGCGAAGTTTGGAATTTGCAAATATATTTTATTCATTTATCCTTCTTGAATGGGGACAAACAACATCGAAAGTGATTTTGATAAATGAGTAAGTTCGAAGAAAACAAAGAAATTTAACGGTTATTAATTATAACCCCCTCAGTCCTCGTGTAGCAAATATACTGCACCCAAATTGTATTTCTTCCTAAGTGAGAAGATAAACTAAGCTCGATTTTGTTGATTGTAGCACGTACTTTAAAACATGCGCATTCAGAGCAGCATTTCTTTTCGTTTCAACATGTTCCCAGTAGAGAGCAGCATCTGCTCGGAAAAAGCTGTTTATAGCAGTATGAGCAAGTCTTCGAGAAATAAAGGTAATATCTCTTTCTTTTGAGTAATTTAGGACCTCAGTGTGTTTACAACATGTTGCAATATGCTAATTACTGTACACTAGCGAATAACTGTTTGTTTATTTCATTACAACAACATAGCGACATATTTTTTTCGGTGTAGCACTGGATGTGCAATCGGCGACGACCAATAACTTCATATTCCAGTGGCACTGTTTTTACAATTTCTAGGTGTTTACATTTGCGTTTTCTGGTTAGTGCATATATTTCAGTTATTTTTTGTTCAAATTTAATATTTTAATCTTTTTTTTTCTAGAACAATGCATCGTCAACAAGGAAAAACTCTTCATTCATACAATCTGTCCGCAGCTTGTGGTCGTGCGGTAGCGTTCTCGCTTCCCACGCCCGGGTTCCCGGGTTCGATTCCCGGCGGGGTCAGGGATTTTCTCTGCCTAGTGATGACTGGGTGTTGTGTGCTGTCCTTAGGTTAGTTAGGTTTAAGTAGTCCTAAGTTCTAGGGGACTGATGACCATAGATGTTAAGTCCCATAGTGCTCAGAGCCATTTGAACCACTTGAACCATTTCATACCATCTAAGTTCAACACTTAGGAAGACAATACGAATGAGAGAAACCCCATAACTGGATGAAAAGTTAACAAGATCAATTCAGTGCGATATATACTATCTGCAAGGAAGATTCATGTTTAGAAACTATATCAAGAAAATTCGAAGAAAATTAACGAATGATGATAAATAATTTTCGCCAAAAAAAGACATGGGATACCTCATAATATCGCTTGGGACCTCCTTTTGTCAGGCGTAGTGCACCAACTCGACATGACATGGACTCAATAATTCGTGGGTAGTCCCCACCACAAATACTGAGCTATGCTGCCTCTGCAGACATCCATAATTCCGAAAGTGTTGCCGGTGCAGTACTTTGTGCACGAATTGATTTCTGTATTACGTCCCATAAATGTTCGATTGATGGCCAAATCATTCGCTCGAATTGTGCAGAATGTTCGTCACACCTATCGTGAACAGTTGTAGCCCAGCGACATGGCGCATTTCGTCCATAAAAATTCAATCGTTGCTTGGGAACATGAAGTCCATGACTGGCTGGAAATGGTCTCTAAGTTTCCGAACATAACCATTCCCAGTCAATGGTCTGTTCAGTTGGGACAGACAACCAAGTCCACTCCATTTAAACACAGCAAACACTATTTTGGAGCCACCAGCTCTGTTGGCATGCCGGCCGTGGTTGCCGAGCGGTTTTAGGCGATTGTCCGGAATCGCGCTGCTGCTATGGTCGCAGGTTCGAATCCTGCCTCGGGCATGGTTGTGTGTGATATCCTTAGGTTAGTTAGGTTTAATTAGTTCTATGTCTAGGGGACTGATGACCTTAAGTCCCATAGTGCTTAGAGCCATTTGAACCATTTTGAATCTGTTGGCAACTTCGTTCCATGGCTTCGTGGGATGCGCGCCTCAGTCGAACACTGCCTTCAGCTCCTAAGAACTGAAAGCGAGACTCTTCTGACCAGACCACGGTTTTCCAGTCGTAAATGATACAGCCCAGGTGGTCACGAGTATGAGAAGCGCTGCCGGCGACGTCGTGCTGTAACGAAATTGCATTCGCATCGGTCGTCTGCTGCCATAGCTAATTAGCGCCACATTTCGCCGCACTGTCCTAACGGATACCTTCATCGTACGATTTCTGCGGACATTTCAAGCACTGCGACTTGTCTGTTAGCACTGACAACTCTATACAAACGCCGCTGCTCTCGGTCGTTAAGTGAAGGCTGAAGGCCACTGCGTTGTCCGTGGTGAGAGGTAATGCCTGAAACGTGGTATTCGTGGCACACTCTTGACACTGTGGATCTCGGAATATTCAGTTCCCTAACGATTTCCGAAATGGAATGTCCCTTGTGTCCAGCTCCAACTATCATTCCGCGTTTAAAGTCCGTTAATAGCAGTCGTGCTGTCATAATCACGTCGGAAAACTTCTCACATGAATCAGCCGAGTACAAATGACACTTCCGTCAATGCACTGCCCATTTATATGTTGTGTACGCGATACTACCGCCATGTGTATATGTCCATAATGCTGTCTCGAGACTTTTGTCGCCTTAGTGTGTGTTGCGGGCCAAAGTAGCGCAGAAGGATTCTCATGGTCCAACGGTAGGAAACCACATACAGGTAAACGTGATGAATTCTCTTTACAAGAGAGAGACCGGAAAGCTTTGCAGGCCGCCACAAGAGTAGCGACGGATGTGCTCAGAAATGAGTCACCTTAGTGTTTATGCTTAAAAATTAAATCGTTAAGTCACCAAACACTTTAATGAATTGCGTTATACATGCTTTCTCTTACCTCAGCATTTACCGAAAGGGGATTATCGGTGATGGGTAAAACTCGGTGGAATTGAGAGAAAGAACTTAGACAAATTAAAAAAGTAGTTTTACTTTTATTTAAACATAAATTTACAATGTAGCACCAGTTATTAAAGTTTTAAAACCAATCAAAAATTGGTATTTAATACCGGAAACACGAAAAATTCGTATTTAAGTAAATACGGAAATTTTGAATCTAATTCATTTTCAGAAACATACACTTTATTTACCGCTTCTTAAAATAACATACGCTATTTTTCTCTGAAACCCTGGGATCCAAGTCATGTTTGATGTATAACCGAAAAGACTGAACAGAAATGTAAATGAAAACACTCGCACCCCGAGAACTGTGTGAAAATATTCACATAACTGATGCGACCGTCAGAGTCTTATGTCAGTCGGTTGTCTCACGTTAAATGGAACCACTCGATGCCGGAGAGTGAATGAAAAACACTTATCTCTCTGACATGGCCGCAGAGACTAATTTCGTTTGGTTGTTTCATTTCACTGAAAAAACCGACTGAACGAAAAAACAGTCGGCTGGCCAATCGGTCGTTAAAACCAGTCGGCCGTAGCATCACTAGCTGCTAATTTGACAGCTGTTGCATTCCTGGCGTGGAGTGGTGGAAGCATGAATCGGTACACAAAATGTGCTGGATTCTTCTTAAAAGAGTACAAAAAGTTCTGAGAAATCCGTTTTCTCATTGGCTTCTGATCATAATTCTACAAATATGCTAATATGCTTGTATAAAGTTTTACTGTAATTATCTCATAATGTAAAATATACCGAAGAACACTGTCGTCTGAAAGAAGTCAATCATTCTGTGCACCTTCTGAAGCCACCACTACTGTTAGGCTATTATTAGTACTGAATTGTGAATATGAATTATTAGCATTGCGTATTATATGTATACCACATTTATTACAATGACGTGAATGTTATAACAGTAGCAGTGGTAGAAAACAGGAAAAGATGTTGTGGTATCAATGTCCAGGAGCAGTTAAATTTCATGAATATGTTCCTTGAATAAGGTCCAGGTTCTCTAGGAAATGGCTGAAAACTAATTTTTTTCACTGTGGCAGACTTGTTTCTCCGCCTTTCTCGAATGCAAACGTAATACTTGCTAAAGTTTTAATCAAACAGTTTCTTAAGTTCACACTGATATGTTTCACACTCAAAATTATTTCACAAGACAGACACGAAACTAGAGTAGGTGGCACCTTAACCATAACTTAACACAGTCATTTAGGTGCCTCTTCAAAGAGCTAGGCATTTTATCTACGCCGTTGCAATACATATATTCGTTAATGAAATTCTTCATAAACAATCCATTACAATTTGAGAAAAACAGTGACGCCCATTCCTACAACACTAGATGGAAAATAGCCTTTATTTTTATCACTGCCCAATAACATAAAATATCTCACAGGTAACGAAGCAAGTTTTAAATCTAATTTAAAATTGTTTCTTCTGGAAATCTTCTATTCTACTGGATAAAAGTTTAGTTGCGTGAGTAGGATTAAAAATTAGAATGTGATCACTAATTTTCACAGATTTTTAATGTATATCCCCGTCTTCCCCCTTCCACCCACCGTAATTTCTCAATACAACTTTCGTCATCACTACAGTTAACGTGTACATTTGCCTAGGAATTTAATAATAGTAACAGCGAAATAAATAAAATATTTTAATCATATTAATTCGTTTACATTAGCGGTTAGTAAAGTGGGTCACGATTAGTGTTGCCAGATCCAAAATGCAGGAAATCGCAAGTTAGGGACTCGTGGCTCAAAAAATTGGTGGGAGGAGGACCTAAAAGTCGGTACATAAAAAGCTTAATGTATATTTTCAGTCATTACGAAACTGAATCCATGTAATATACAATGAGAAAAGTTGGTACACCGGTTCAATTGTAGTCAGGAGTATTGTTCCCCCATAAAAAGTAGCGTCTCTAGACTGATAGTAAAAGAATTACCGACACTCTTCAGCACAAGTCAAACGAATACTAACTGGTGCAACTAAAGAAATCACCGTCAGTGATTAAATGAGAGGGGGAGAAGTTGAAACACTTCACAAAGCAGCGGCGTGGTGGTAATAATCAACGATGGAAGCCTTACGGCTGTTTTCGAAACACATGGTTCGATCATCCGCTGTGTCGTCCATTTGGTTCATCACCTGGTTATAACCCCCTGGAGTACCTCATACTAAATTTCTTGGTTACCGCCAATTCGTTTCGGAAGTTTCATACAGGCCTGCTCGACTATTTTTGAAGTGATAGCGCATTATACATTCATGCTCATAAATTAAGGATAATGCTGATACATGGTGAAACAATGTTCTGGTGGGCGGTTTGCGGGTTTAAATCACCTCGGGAAATGATCATGCGGTGCATTTGACCTGCGGTCGTCGCACGGTGGCGCTGGCTGCAGTCCACATATGCAGAGGTGTGTTGGTGCATGTCAGAGTACGGAGCAGCAAGTAAGTGTGCAGAGGTTTTCAGACGTGCTAATGGTGACCGTGTGTTGAAAATGGCTCAAAGAACACATATTGGTGACGTTATGAGGGGTAGAATACTAGTGCGACTGGAGGCTGGTCAAACACAGGTGGTCGTAGCACGGGCCCTCCGTGTGCCACAAAGTGTAATCTCAGAATTATGGTAACGATTCCAGCAGACAGGAAACGTGTCCAGGCGCTACAGTACGGGACGTTCACAGTGTACAAAACCACAGGAAGACCGATATCTCACCATCAGTGCCCGCAGACGGCCACGGAATACTGCAGGCAGGCTTGCTCGGGACCTTACCACAGCCACCGGAACTTTGAGAGACAACTCTCCAGACACACAGTCCACAGACGACTGAACAGACATGGTTTATTCGTCCTGAGACCTGCAAGGTGCATTCCACTGACCCCGGTCACATGGTGGTGGTGGTGGTTAGTGTTTAACGTACCGTCGACAACGAGGTCATTAGAGACGGAGCGCAAGCTCGGGTTAGGGAAGGGTTGGGAAGGAAATCGGCCGTGCCCTTTCAAAGGAACCCTCCCGGAATTTGCCTGAAACGATTTAGGAAAATCACGGAAAACTTAAATCAGGATGGCTGGAGACGGGATTGAACCGTCGTCCTCCCGAATGCGAGTCCACCCCCTGGTCACAGGAGAGCCCGTAAAGCCTGGGGTCAAGAACATAGTACATGGTCATTTGAACAGTGGTCCCAGGTTATGTTCACAGACAAGTCCAGGTACAGTCTGAATAGTGATTCTTGCCGGGTTTTCGTCTGCCGTGAACCAGGAACCGGATCCCAACCGCCGGCCGAAGTGGCCGTGCGGTTCTAGGCGCTGCAGTCTGGAACCGCGAGACCGCTACGGTCGCAGGTTCGAATCCTGCCTCGGGCAAGGATGTGTGTGCTGTCCTTAGGTTAGTTAGGTTTAACTAGTTCTAAGTTCTAGGGCACTAATGACCTCAGAAAATGAGTCCCATAGTGCTCAGAGCCATTTGAACCAAGATACCAACCTCTTAATGTCCTTGAAAGGGACCTGTATGGAGGTCGTGGTTTGATGGTGTGGGGTGGGATTGTGATTGGTGCACGTACAACCCTGCATCTCTTTGACAGAGGAACTGTAACAGGTCAGCTGTATCGGGACGTCATTTTGCACCAGTATGTCCGCCTTTTCAGGGGTGTAGTGGGTCCCACCTTCCTCCTGATGGGTGATAACGCAAGGCCCCACCGAGCTGCCATCGTGGGGGAGTACCTTAGAAGATACAAGGCGAATGGAGCGGCCTGCCTGTTTTCCAGACCTAAACCCCATCGAGCACGTCTGGGATGTTCTCGATTGATGTATCACTGCACGTTTTCAAACCCCTAGGACACTTCAAGAGCTCCGACATGCACTGGTGCAAGAATTGGAAGCTATACCCCAGCAGCTGCTCGACCACCTGATCCAGAGTATGCCAACCCGTTGTACGGCCTGTGTACGTGTGCATGGTGATCATATCCCATATTGATGTCAGGGTACATGATCAGGAAACAGTGGCGTTTTGTAGCACACGTGTTTGGGACGGTTTTCTCAACTTATCACCAATACCATGGACTTACAGATCTGTGGAGTGTGTGTTCCCTATGTGCCTATGCTATTAATGCCAGTTTTGTGTAGTGCCACGATGTGTGGGAGCACATTCTGCAATTATCCTTAATTTATGAGCATGAATGTATTTGGAGTTGGTAGCAGAAGTCGGGACATTTAGCGCCTATCATAAATCTTTTTGGGACAAATCATTAATTGCTAAAAATTGGGATACCCGTCGAGTATCGGTGCGCCTGACCCCACTAGTCATGACCGCCGCGACCTCCCTCTCGAATCCGCTTCTGTGGTTGTTGGCAGTCGTGGAATAAAATCAGCAGTTGTACGTCGTATGCAATAGGGTGACTACTTTTCCCGCTGTACAAATGCCTTCAGGGGGTATCGAAGTCGCCTTGTCGCCACGTGGCGGCCCTCCTGGCCCGGCACGTGTCCCGCACGCCTTAGCAGCCGCCTCGCCTCGCCTCGTCTTTTTGCGTCGGAAGCCTCTCTCGCCGCCTGCCGCAGCTACCAGCCGCCTGCTGCCCACATGCCGCGCGCTGGTAAATAAGTAGTACTGCCTCACACACACCCTGGTCTCTTCACTTCACTTCACTGGAGTTGCAGGGCAAGCACTGCCACGATACTAATCGATGCTTGTGAGCTTATCTACATCTAGCGGGACCAAGTTGTTTGGGAAGCGTACATTCGTTAGCTATTGTCATGCTAACAATACGAGTTTCGAAACTTACTGTCAGATTAAAACTGTGTGCTGGACCGAGACCCGAACTCGGGACCTTTGCCTTTAGCGGGCAAGCGCTCTACCATCTGAGCTACCCAAGCACGACTCACGCCCCGTCCTTACAGCTTTACTTCTTCCAGTATCTCGTCTCATACCTTCCAAACTTTACAGAAGCTCTCCTGCGAACCTTGCAGAACTAGCACTCCTGAAAGAAAGGATATTGCGGAGACATGGCTTAGCCACAGCCTAGGGGATGTTTCCAGAATGAGATTTTCACTCTGCAGCGGAGTGTGCACTGATATGAAACTTCTTGGCAGATTAAAACTGTGTGCCGGACCGAGACTGGAACTCGGGACCTTTGCCTTTCGGGGCAAGTGCTCTACCAACAGAGCTACCCAAGCACTACTCGCTTAGTTTTAATCTTCCAGGAAGTTTCATATCAGCGCACACTCCGCTGCAGATTGAAAATCTCATTCTGGAAACATCCCCTAGGCTGTAACTAAGCCATGTCTCCGCAATATCCTTTCTTCCAGGAGTGCTAGTTCTGCAAGGTTCGCAGGAGAGCTTCTGTAAAGTTTGGAAGGTATGAGACGAGATACTGGAAGAAGTAAAGCTGTGAGGACGCGGCGTGAGTCGCGCTTGGGTAGCTCAATTGGTAGAGCACTTGCCCGCGAAAGGCAAAGGTCCCGAGTTCGAGTCCCGGTCCGGCACACAGTTTTAATCTGCCAGGAAGTTTCATATCAGCGCACACTTCGCTGCAGAGTGAAAATCTCATTCTGAATACGAGTTTTTCAAATCAGTCCAGAGTTGAGAGAGGAGGAATTGCAGTTAGAGGGAGTGAGCGAGTAAGACACTCCGCGAGTGGAGTTAGGCAGAATGGCAAGTGGGACAAAGTTGTGCTGAAGACTGGTGAATATTAATGGCGAGATAAATATCGGCGCAAGGTAAGAAGTGGAAGTTTTATAATGGGAAGACTATTATTCAAAGAATTCAGAGGGTAACAGAGTAATAATAAGTCATCAAAGAAGTTGCGCCGGGATTTAAGTTGCTCATGTGTTCACGGTAAGTGTCCTATAAGAGGTTTCAGCTGAACTTCAGTAATTTTCGTAGTGAATTTTCCAGTACAGTACAGAGTAAAATAGTACTGCAGAGGAAAGGGCGAGTTTGAGTACATGCTGAAGAATTGTTACGTTGGTATTGTCGCCTGGTAAACATCGACTGTATCTACAAGTGTCCATCAGACTTACTGACTACAAACCATGGGGATCCAGCGATTTAAGAAAGTACAATATTATAAAACTGTATGAAAATCAAACCACTAACATAGACTGGTACTCTGCACACTGTCAGTGCCATTTCATAAGAGTTGTCATTTAAAATCTCCGAGTGATTTCATAAAACGTAAGTCGCTGCGGATGTTACGCTTTTGGTGTTGTACCGAGCCTCAGAAGGAAACACCAGTGCGAAAATATATTTTATGCGACTATATCCTCTACAGTGTGCCCTTGTGAGTGGTTGGATGAATGAATAAGTCTATTTGGAAAATTCCATGGGGAACTAGAGTTATTCTCTGTGTGCCTGAGCTTTACCAACATAACAGTATTGTGATAGGTATAGCTGTGAATCGAGAACCGATGTATCATTTCTGTGGTGTCACCGCCAGACACCACACTTGCTAGGTGGTAGCCTTTAAATCGGCCGCGGTCCGTTAGTATACGTCGGACCCGCGTGTCGCCACTGTCAGTGATTGCAGACCGAGCGCCGCTACACGGCAGGTCTAGAGAGACTTCCTAGCACTCGCCCCAGTTGTACAGCCGACTTTGCTAGCAATGGTTCACTGACAAATTACGCTCTCAATTGCCGAGACGATAGTTAGCACAGCCTTCAGCTACGTCATCAGCTACGATCTAGCAAGGCGCCATTATCATTTGATATTTATCTTGTGATGCATGTACCGTCAGACCGATGTTCACCAATTATGGATTAAAGTTAAGTATTCCAGCAGCTACGTACTTTTCTTGATAGTATAATTACTTTACCTGTTCCAGACCTCACGCCAGCCTGCGTGAGCTTAAACGAGTGCCTTTCGGCTTCCTCCAAACCCCGTGGATTGGCTGCTGCCAATTCACAACAATTTCCATAGAACCACTTCTGAACTGAGGTTCGCACTAGCTGAAGGATCTGCCCTCCCCTTTACTTACCGGGAGAACACAACCAGCCAAAGTTGGAATGGTTGGACACCCTTCTTTTGGAATGTGTCAGCATCAGTTGGTGGCTGGTAACAGCTTATTGTTATATTTTGGAGTCAGATAACGGTTTGATTCGTTTCAACGTGTATTGTGGTTCAGTCTTTTTCGGTCAGAACCTTTATTCAATTCAGGTCCCTATAATGTTTGGCTGACTTTGATATTGGTTATAGCCGAACTAAGACGAGTTGGTGACAAATTTAGGTGGGGGGGGGGGGATAATAATGTTTAGTTCGGTACAAAGACTGAACTGCTGTCGATAAGTGCACTTTAAGCTGTAACTGAGGTCAGCAGTGGTGGCCATGTATGCTTGCTGACTAACCTGTAAGTTACATCAATAGCGCTGATAAGTGAGCTGCGTGTATTTTAATAAGCAGTTCAGACAATTTAGAAGTGGAAATAGACAATTCAGAAGCGGAAATATTGAATATGAGAGTCCATTGTGCCTTGCAAAGAGCGGTGTAGACACGAAACTTTATTCATCAACAAGTGCTGCTTAAACTGTAAATTTTGTCACTAGTGAGTCTTGTGTATATATTTCCAGTGTGTGAGAACAATTAAGCTATGGAAGTAGTGCCACATGAAAAATAATACAATTTTATTTTGGTACAAAGTGCGACTTTTCGAACACGATCAGAGACCAGTAATTTATTTGCACGTTACGATAAGCAAGCTGCAAGTGTTTTGTATTCGGAATCGTTACGTAGTTTGACACATAATTATATTTTGGAGTAAGGGTCGTATTTTTGAGATATTGTGCTCTCTTGCCCGCCACTGCGTTTCTGCATGCTTACATATCATATTGGGAGCACTACGATCTTGTATTTGCAAATTACGAAAATACGTTGTTGTGATACAACGCAAAAAAGATCTCAGCAAAACACATTCTCCCCCCTAGAATGATGCTTGATTAGTTTGTTTATCCCAGGGTTTTTGTTGTGTTCCCATCTTGTATTTTGAAGTATTACGATTGTATTTTGGTCTTATTTAGTACTGATTATGGAAGAGCAGTCTGTAAAAAAATTACGCAGTTTTGATACCATAGTTCCCTTCGGTAAAAGTTGCAGCCACCCTCAAATGTTATTTTTTTGTACATAACGTTGCGTAATCCTAGATTAAAGGCAGTAACAAGCAATATGATAAAGCCGACAACACAGTCAAGTGAAAAATCAGATTGCAAGTACTTAGAACTTAAAGCACGTTATTAGTGGCACCGACGAACATCCAGTGCAGAACTGATTTCCTGGATGGAGACTACAGCTGGTTATATAAATATCCATTATTTGAGAATGCCGATATTTATACAGATATCGAATATCCGAGAATATACAAATGTTGCAAACACAAGTTATTTCAAAAACTTTTCGGTAATGATGGATACTAAATAACGGGTAATTGCTGGGGCTTGGGTTTGAGCTGGAAACACGTAGCATGCCAGCCAGTGATGCCAACCATACCACACTGTATGCACCACAACTCGCGGCAATATTAGCCAGTGAATATTATTTATTATTTTTTTCTAGTGCAGAACATGATCTTCTTCCCACGTCAAACGGTGCTTGGAAGGGTGTCGCATTACTATAAAACTTTTCAAAATGTCAGATACTAGTAGTTAATCTTCGCATCAAGAGCCTCCAGTAAGCCTACCATTGAAACACCAAATATTTGTTTTCTTTTCGGTGACAGACACTCTCGGCAGCAGACGGTCTAACGCCTCATTTCCGAGGCTGTAGAGGCTAGTGTTGAGAGGAGCATTTACGCATTTGGTACCTAAAATGGGGCAGCGATTTTATGTTCGTCTGAATCTTACCCGATATACAATAGTACCTTGGGAAGTGATCTTAGCTGTCAACGAACCAAGAACATCCGTCGGGCGGAATGATCGCGAGAGATCAGGGCCCCATGGGCTAGGAATGCCCTGTTTTTTCTGCAGCTGGGGGCGGGTGGGATACTAATTCTCCCTAATCCTCTTCGTCCAGGCGCTTCACAACGCACAATGAATGACATGGTCCTAATCCCATAGGCTTGCTTAATTATTGGAGATTTTCCAGTAAAGTCAGGTTTTATCCCTGTAAGGTTCGGTGGGAAATTATCACGTGAGAAGTCCGAAGGCCATGTACTAGCGAAGAGGAACATGAAATACTGCATAATTAGACTGCTTATATGGACTGGATTTACATGCGAAAATAATGAGTCTGAAATCTAGAATTCTGAAACAAACTGATTAATGGAAGCTAATCTTTCTTAAAGCTCTGAACGGCAATAAATGAACGTTATTAAATGAATGAAATGAAAATATTGACCTATCTGATGATAGTTACGGTCTCCTTAATAATTCACCCAATTTTTCTGAAATTACAATAATTTCTTTGTCTGTTCATATACATCACATCTACCGATTTCTATTCCATTTGGATAATTCCTTTTTTTGTCTTACATACATGACGAATTTGCCTAATAAATTGAAATAAAATGTTGACCTGTCAGTTTGCAACGTGCACAGTTCAACACGATGCCGAATATTGGGACTGTGACATCTGGGAACGGTAAGGAGGTTGTTGTTGTTGTGGTCTTCAGTCCAGAGACTGGTTTGATGCAGCTCTCCATGCTACTCTATCCTGTGAAAGTTTCTTCATCTCCCACTATCTACTGCAACCTACATCCTTCTGGATCTGCTTAGTGTATTCATCTCTTGGTTCCCTCTTCGATTTTTAGCCTCAACGCTGCCCTCCAATACTAAACTGGTGATCCCTTGATGCCTCAGAACATGTCCTACCAACCGATACCTTCTTCTAGTCAAGGTGTGCCACAAACTCCTCTTCTCCCCAATTTTATTCAGTACCTCCTCATTAGTAATGTGATCTACCCATCTAATCTTCAACATTCTTCTGTAGCACCACATTTCGAAAGCTTCTATTCTCTTCTTGTCCAAACTATTTATCGTCCATGTTTCACTTCCATACATGGCTACACTCCATACAAATACTTTCAAAAATGACTTCCTGACACTTAAATCTATACTCGATGTTAACAAATTTCTCTTCTTCAGAAACGCTTTCCTTGCCATTGCCAGTCTACATTTTATATCCTCTCTACTTCGACCATCATCAGTTATTTTTCTCCCCAAGTAGCAAAACTCCTTTACTACTTTAAGTGTCTCATTTCCTAGTCTCATTCCCTCAGCATCACCCGACTAATTCGACGACATTCCACTATCTTCATTTTGCTTTTGTTGATGTTCACCTTATATCCTCCTTTCAAGACACTGTCCATTCGGTTCAGCTGCTCTTCCAGGTCCTTCGCTGTCTCTGACAGAATTACAATGTCAACGGCGAATATCAAAGGTTTTATTCCTTCTCCATGGATTTTAATACATACTCTGAATTTTTCTTTATTATGAGAACAAACAAGTGAAAGACTAAAGTAATGGTATGCAATGCTGACGAAGAGTATGAACCTTTAGGAACAGGAACTGGAAGAGAGGAGCTAGAAGTAATAGAGGCATTTACCTATTTGGGAAGCTGGGTCACAAGGAATGGTAAAGCCAGAAATAAATTGCAAGGAGAATACAGCAGGTTAAAATAGTATCTGATTTGAGGAGGTCCTTACTCATCAGCAAGAGCGTGTCTGAAAATAAGGAAACGAGAGTAGTAGGGTAAGGGTGACATCAGTGCAATTTTCACTTCAAATTAATGTGCAAATAAATTAAATTGATCAATTAATTTCCCTCCCCAACCACTCCCACCCTGACCTCCCACCACCCACATGACGTCATGTGTTTTCATCAGCTGCAAGTGGGTTCCCGCACCCCCCTTCACACCCCTTCCTTCTCCCTTTCCCACCCACCCCATTGGCAGGACTTCAGAATTTTAACAATAATCTCGAATTTTGGAGGGATTTTGGAAATTTCGTGGGAACTTCTTTGCCCCAACGCTGTGCTGACATTCAACTTGCACTCCTACCAACTTGGGAATCGGTGGTAAATTAAAATAGCGATCCGCTTTCCGGGACTTGCACCCTGGTCATTTTGGACAGAAAGCCCAAGTGCACCTCCCAACACGAGGAAAAAGCCCACATGCAGGATGGGAAGGCTAAGTTAGTGTACTTTTTTTCTTTTGGTTGTAAAACTAAAGTACAGATCGGTTCTAATTACGTAATTAGTCCTAAAGATGGGGCCTAATTATACAACTGTATGCATAGCGTTACCCAAAGATTGCCTAAAACCGGAATACATCTTACAAATTGACAACGCCATAACATTGATGTTATCCTGCTGGGAAAGAATTTCACAATACGAATCAAAAGTAATGGCAGACGCACTCAAACTCTTCCCTTCACCTACAAGCCATCAGGAAACAGGCTGGCGTTAAGGTACTATCTTTATTTCTATTTCTAATTTATTTTTTTTTGGCAGGAAATGTATTCAACTGAAGTGACGCAGGTGTTGGGCAGAGAGTAGTAGTTTAATAAGTATATGCCAGCTAAGGGCTGTACCCATCGCAGTTTGACGCCAGAGTTCGCTACAAATACCTGCTCAACATTCATCTCACAGCCCAGGTAATCGAAGCAAATACACGCTACAACACCTGATTGAAAATGCGTGACTGTTCTAATTACACATCGAAATTGTTGTGAAAAAATTCAGCACTCGAATCAGTGGGTCATAATGGAACACATGTACTGGGGACTCAGGAAAAAATCATAATAACACAACTACTGCAAAAACGGACCCCAGAATGTTGCAGAGGGGTAACTGTTGCAGCTGTGTTCTCAATAGGCACTCACAAACTAACCAACTTGGAGGCAGTCTTACCCCCCCCCCCCCCCCCCTTACTCCTCCCTCCCTACTTCCTTCTCCTCACCATAGGCAGGAGCAATTGTAGCAAGCAGAAAGATTGTTTGAATTTAGGAGTTACTTTGATCTTTCTTTGTAATAAGAGTTACAAATTATGCCACACGCTATAAATTAGAATTGTGCTTTGACAGTGAAATTCAGTTTCCAAATTACGTGAAGTTATATTACCAATTTTTATTATGAAAATTACTCTATTTTTAGTAAATGAATTAATACTGGCTTTTGCATCATTCTATTTTTGACGTTATTCATACTACAACCAAAGATTTCATTATTACGTAATTCTCGAAAAGTTGGAAAAGTTATGTTTTGATAATCTAATAAATTAATGTTCACACTTCATTTTCAGTTCATTTTCTGATCATCTTGGTTCATACAAAGGGACAGTATGGATACTACTTGGATAATGACTTATGAAAAATATTTACGTGGCAATATGCACGAATAAAAATGTGGCATTTCAGTCTTTGATCGCTAGTTTTTATTTTTTATTTTTCATTGAAGATAAAAAATTGCGATCAAAGACTGAAATGCCACATTTTTATTTAAAGAACGATCGCGGAAATCTCATTAAGACAATCATGTCTAGTTTTGATAAATATGCACGAAAACAATGTTATTCAAGCAATAAAATTCCAACTATGCTGGTCAGTCTATTACACTTCTAGTCATAAAAGTCTAGATCTTACTTCACTTCATGATGCCGTTGGTGTGTCGAGTTGCTTCATTTAGCGGTAAATAGGGCACCGATTGATCTTCTTGGCATACCATAGCCAATGATAAGGGCCCATAGTACTGTTGATGTTATGTGAATTACTCTTGCTGCATTTGTACTGTGCTCAATAAATGCCATAGCATGGCCATATCAAACATCCATCAAAAGAACTATTTTAGTTTTCACTCCTCCGCACTTCGGAAACAGACTTCTTGTTTCTGCACTGTTGCATAACCACACAGGCGAATACACACAACCAACGACACCAATCGTCTCCTTGCGACTCCCAACTGCTACTTTTTTGGAGTGCTCGCACGCCCAGCAATAACGCAATTATAATTCATTACACTCTTTGACAATAGCTTTTCCCAGACTAGGCCAGCGTGTCTACTTACAAAATGTTAACATTCCGTGCGCATTCTCTTTCTTAAATAACAAATAGCATTTTTAACTTTACAACATATTTACAAGAATAATATTCAGCACAACTAATAAAGAAGACTTCGCAAAACACAAAGAAAATGTATGATCATCCACAGATTTGTGGTGTTACAAAGTCACCCTGTCACTTATTTTCATATTCAAGGCTATTCTTTAATGTCGTTATTGCACCCTAGACATCATTTTTGTGAGGCAACAAGAAGTTATATACATGAGCAAGCGTTGATGGGAGCATCTAAATTGTTAATACATGCAAGATCTTAATGGCAGCTTTCCTTTGAATTGTATTTTCTGGAGCTGAGCACAAGCAGGCGGTTTCGTTATTTAACAGCAAATCTTGCAGTGGGCATTTGGGGCTTGGAGGTCACTTGCAAGCTGCCAGGGAGAGTAACATCACAAAGCTCATACTGGGGACAGAACGCTTGTCCCAAAAATTTCTCACACCGGGGTGCAGACAATGCTTTCGACCAAAGAGGCGAAAAACTGTCTACCTGGATCTATCTATTAGGCGTTCCTGGTCGCAGCAGGGACAGGGGTTCAGGAGAAAAAGTAGGTCGCCCAGCGAAGGTCTTTTGGCAGTGTTATAAATGTCCATTGTGTAAAGAGCTGGCTTCCATAAAAATCCGCGGGTTACCATTTTCACTGTGGAATGGACACTATCGATAGAGCCATCAGGTGGTGTCATCCCTCTGCCTGCCGAGTTTTTCGGGAAGCCTCAGGTCTTCAGAATAATTTTTGGATAGTATACAACATTTATGGTGGCTCTGAAATGCTCTATATTGGGACATAAAAGCACTACTATTAGTTTAGCCAAGGCCCCTGGTCAGACATACCGTAATATTTGGCTCATCAAGATAATGATCTCTGCGATAAATGTGTTGTTCACCTAAAGACTAAACGCAAACACAAAACACGCTTCCCAGAGTGGCTGTGGGAAAAACAGTTCTGACCAGAAGGTAAAGAAGACAAACTAGAGGGGTGACATAGCGCTCATGGAGTATTGTGATTGGCACAAAACCCTTGAGTGCACAGTTGCGTGGGTGAACTTGCCAAGTGTACCGAGGTTTGATGGAAGGGGAGGTGTGGAGAAATGCGGCTTCTGGGTCAGATTCTTGTCTGTAGAGGAAATTCTGACCTTGATTCTTGTTATGACTGGGTTGCACTTGAGACACTCATCCTGAGCATGACTTCGCACTGACACAGCTCTTGATTGGGGAGCCTGTGGTGAAGTCTTAGCTGTATCAACAGTTTAGACCTCAGTAATCTCACACAATTTGCTGTGCCAAGGTCAAAATTATTCATATCAGGTCTGCCACCTTGAAATTTGATATCCTTGAGTGGATTGCCCTATAAGTGAGTCAAATTGCTCCATGGTTGGCTGGCGATTGGGAGTGTCACGCTCTGGAATCGGCCAAGATTTCAGGGCTCCATCAGAGACTAATTGTGAACGGCTGCCACCGATTCTGAATTTTTCGTGCCCGCTATATCGAATTACAGGCACCGCACATCGCTACTCTGCAGATGCTTGCACCACGAGCGAGAAAGGGATATAGTACTTTTACTCCAGATTTTTTTAGGGAAAAATTAATCACAGTCTCGTCACTTGTTGTCAGCTGCAACCAATGTAGTGTAAATTCCATGTAGAATAGAACCATCAAAGTTTGTTCAGTGTTAGATAATTTCGGATTGTTTTATCCATATTTTGAGCCAGGTTAAATAGTTGGTTGGTTGGTTTGGGGGAGGGGACGAAACAGCGAGTTCATCGGTTCCATCGGATTGAAACATCCCCTTAGAAAAATTTATGAATGACTGTGCTGATAAACCTCTTACATTATTTGCTTTTCAAACAGCTGAGCAAAACTGAACGTACTCAGACATTACTCTCTTTACTTATTCTGATCAACACTAAACTGACACACAATATTTTTAGCGCAACGCAATCTGACTTTTAATAATCCCTACAAAAGAATGGCCCTGACTAACATTAACCTATACCTTTCACAAATCACTTAACTCACAAAAATCTTCGTTACTCGAACTACTGCAATACAGCGAGCGCCACTACTGCCAGCTAAATAGAAGATTCAAACTACTGAAGGCACTAACTACTGATAGATATAGTTAGCAAATGAAAGATTTTAATAGGAACAAACATTGTATTTACCTTAATAGTGTTCAAAAGTCATTATATATATATATATATATATATATATATATATATATATATATATATATATATATATATATCAGTTCATGACATCCAGTCTTATAAATTTACTGTCTCTGATGGACACACGTCCAGATCATCCGCTGTCAAAACTCCGCCATCTCTCTCCCCACATCCACCACTGCTGGCGGCTCACCTCCAACTGCGCAACGCTACGCGCTGTTAACAGCTAACTGCCCAACACTACAATAACATATATTACAACAATGACAACCAGCCACAGACTGCCCACAGCACAGTCAGTGATTTTCATATAGAGCGCTACGTGGCGTTACCAACATAAAAACCTAAACAGCCTACTTACATAAGTCAGTGATTTTCATATAGAGCGCTACCATATAGAGCGCTACATGGCGTTACCAACATAAAAACCTAAACAGCCTACTTACATAAGTCATTTTCATATAGAGCCCTACATGGCGTTACCAACATAAGAACTTAAACAGCCTACTTACAGGATTAGGGAACGTTGGGGACAGAAGTCGGTCATGCCCTTTCAAAGGAACCGTTGCGGCATTTGCCGTGCGTGGGTATGAACCGTTATCCTCCCAAATGCGAGTCTTGTGTGGTAACCACTGCGCCACGTCTCTAGGTCATGGTAAATAGATTAAACTTTGTCTTTGCTAACCAAATGCTATTTGTTGCTTCTTTCTGTGTTGCCAACAGTTCGTGATTTATTTTTCGTCTCACGTATCTTGTGATGTTTCCCTATTTTATGATCAATAAACTCTTGCCATTTTTTTAAGTAAAAGATGTTTCTACCTCCTTAAACAGTCGGCAGTGTGGCACCTGTTGACGATCATGCATGATTTTCGGGAGAAAAGGGCTAGCTGAGTTTCGCACGAATAATTCTTTCTAAGCAGTGCTGATTTGTGGTTAGAAGGAAATTTATTGTAATCGAACTGAGAGTATGTTCAAAAATTCTGTAGTAAACCGCCACCTTGGGAACGCAATACAGCAGAGGTTCGGTGTGGCATGGATTCGACAAGTCCTTGGTGGGTTTACGGAGGTTTGTGGCAACAGATGTGAACACCAAATGTAACACGCAATTTATTAAATTAAGTATTTGTGGTTTGTGGGTGCAAAGTTGGATTCCGACAGCGTCCCAGAGTTCCATGGGATTCAGATCAAGTGAATTTGGTGGCTCAGACGTCAACGTGAGTTCACTACCATTTTCCTCAAAGCACTGTAACACTTTTCTGACCTTGTAAGATGTAAGTTATCCTGCGATGGGGAAGACACCAAGCGTGAAGGGATGCAGTGATCCGCAATAATATTCATGCAGTCCATAGCTGTTACAGTGTCTTCGACGACAACGTAACATTCCATGGTAACTCTAGTGAATATCCCACACAACACAACACTTGCCTCAATGGTCTGCATCTGTGACGTTGTGCACGTTTCGAGTAGCCGTTCACCTAGATGACTACATGTCCGGACACTGTTATAGACCTCGTGTAACAACAAGCGTGATTCACCCACCCGACTAGGCGATACGTTTCCACTGATCCACGGTCCAATATAGATTGTCCTGCGCCCACTGAAATAGTAATCGACGATGTCCTTAGGTCAACGTGGGAACACTGTGATAGTTTATTTTGGTCGTTTAATTAAGTAGTACGCAGAGATGTATATATGTTTTATCTGGATGTATTAGAATCTACGAATTATTTTCTTTTAGTATCAGATAGTGGGCACACTTGGTGTCCTCCTCTATACCAAATTCTCCTCTTATCTCGATCTACGTAAGCACGCCATTTTGCTTTTTTATGTAATTTTAGAATAAGGGCCACATTCAGTCTGACAATGTTTTTGATTCATTGAGAAAGTACCTTAATTATTATTAATCATTTATGAAGATTTGTTCTAATGTTTCAGCCGCTTTATTACCCAGGAAAGTGTAAGTCTAGCGATGTGACAAATACGCACCATCGGCGCGGAATTGGATACTTATTTGCACACTTACTCTTAGAATCTGCAATCTAAATTGTTTGTGATTCCAGGTCCGATTATTCTTGCTGTGCACTGCACCATATTTCATAACATTGTGCTATATTTTAACACGGTCAACCATCACCCAGCTTATCGCTCCCCTACAGCGATCTCTGCGCCTGGTCCCATCACAACGGGAATAACAATAGTAACACTCGCAGAGTCGGCTACAGTGAGAACTTATTGACATATCTACATTCAAAACTAAGTAGAGTCATTCTCACTCCCGCTGCAGAACTTGTGATTTTCCCCATGTCACAACGATCCCATGCTCAAAGTGCTCCGAACAGTGTGCTCGGAAACACCTGCGCCGGCACCCACCAGCAGTGTACTCTGTCGTCATATTTACCAAAGATCGTCGTCTATCCTGCTTTACAGAAAGGGCACGCCTTCGACCTCCACGTAATGTGACGAGGCGTAGCCCTGCAACACTTTGTGAACCACTCGACGGTTCACTTTCCTGCAGCCACTTTCCAGAGAGGTTCGTGTCAGTAGCACAGGAGCAGCTGGCCACCTTCGCCGTTTCCAAAATTCTGGTTCCTAGGAGCCAGGCAACATCAGTCAACCCGTTGTCAGATTCGCTTATGCTAATGCATTTTCCCTCTTTCGGCCCGTATCGTCAGTAGAATGAGACCCCACTCGTCTCCGCTCTGCTTTCGCTCTTGCGGTGATCAGTGATCATAATGTTTTGTATGACCATTGTATGGCATATGGGATACAACTTTTTGCATTCAACAATGACACGCACATGAAGTGATTTATTGGTTTCAAAGTGACCTTTTTATGCGGTTCAGATTAGTAGCCTTACGATAAGTAGGAATAAAATATTACACATAAATACGTCAAAGAGTTCAGTTAAGAAATTCGCCGGCAGGTTATTGGGAAAGAAAATTACTGTTTATTGGCCCCACGACGACGAGGAGATTGGGGATAGATTACAAGCACTGATAAAAGAAGAAAGAGGAAAGGAATTCGGCCGTGCCCTTTTCAGAGGAACCATAGCAGCCTGTGCCCGAATCTGGGTAGGTAAATCACAGAACCTAAATCCGGATGAAGAGACTGATAGAGCTACTCGGTAATTGTCGGGGTAATTGTACTTTATTAGTAGTTGGTTGCTGATAAATAAAAGTGTCTTTATTGTATAATGGAAATAAAGTATATGACGAAAGAAATGTCTGGTACTTAGCTGCAGTGGGGCAATGAGCAAACTCCACGGCTAGAGATGAAAATTTGTGTGGCACCGGGAGTCGAATCTGGATTTCCCGCTTTACGCGAGAGGTCGCCTTGACGCCTTGGCTAGCCCGGGCCGACAACAATTTCTTAATTATGCAGCTGAACGTGGAGGAAGGGGGGGGGGAGGAGAAAGGAAAGGGAAGGAAAGGCACTGATCAAATTAGCTGCAGCGGTACTTTATGTGGAATCAGCAGCGACGAGTGAAAATGTGTGCCACACTGCGACTCGAACCTGGCGTGCCGGCCGGTGTGGCCGAGCGGCTCTAGGCGCTTCAGTCCGGAACCGCGCGACCGCTACGGTCGCAGGTTCGAATCCTGCCCCTGGCATGGATGTGTGTGATGTCCTTAGGTTAGTTTGGTTTAAGCAGTTCTAAGTTCTAGGGGACTGATGACCTCACATGTTAAGTCCCATAGTCCTCAGAGCCATTTGAACCATTTGAATTTGAACCTGGCGTTTCCTGCTTACTAGACAGTTACGTTTACCACTACGTCATTCGAACACAGTGTATATCACAAATGCGAGAACTACCTCGGCACGCTTCCCGGCCTACTCACATTCCCCTCTAGCGCCACCTATCCGCGTGTCCTCCATGCTCGCTAATTTTAGATTCCCACTGCAGGTCGAACGTAATTGTGCATCCACAGTGAAGGTTGTGGATTCATTGCCCATCGAGGCGAATTAATTATATGAACAAGTGATGTATGTTCTTTAGGACATGTCCGAAGGAGGAGACAAGACGCGTTCATGTAAATCCCTATATGCCTCACGCTACGGAGTAGCGCCCCGTATCCATTAATCCACTTGCTCACAGCGTAACTCTATTCCTGTAAGGATTCGGATACTGTTATGCATCGCACTGAAGTATCGTAACACAGTCTGGCGTAGATACATTATGTAGGGAAAGTGTCTGTTCTTTCACACACTCAACGCAATACCGTCATAAGATTATCTGTTTTGGGCTTTTCAGAAGTTGGTGTAAAGATTTAAACGAGTCTGCTCTTTTACATTCAAGAGTTATAAAGTGGGCAGCTGAATTCTAATTCGCCTGTACTTCTCTTGCCGATTACCCAAGTAAAGAACGCCCCAAAACTGGAACCTCAGTTGAAAGCGTTGAGGACTTGCATGATACTGTACTAGGCGATTGGCGATTAAAGATGTCTGAAGTAGGTGATGCTGATGGCATCTCAGAGGAAAGAGTGTGGGACGTCTTACACGAAGAACTAACCACGGGAGTAGTGGGGCAATGGTGCTTCAAGCACCAGCGATGTCACAGCCTACCTCTGATGTCACAATGACGCAATGATGACGTCACAATGACGTAATGATGACGTCACAATGATGTAATTATGACGTCACATTCACAACTATCTATGACGTCATAATGACGTAATGATGAATTACATCATAATGACATCATGATAGTGTAATATTTTTATGAAGTTATGATATACTTGGTGGACTTTTGCCAACAGCATTGACCTTATTTCCACGTGTTTTGATACTGACCTTACATAATATGACGTCTTTAGCTCACTGCGACATCATGTTTTTATGAAGTTATGATATACTTGGTGGACTTTTCCCAACAGCATTGACCTTATTTCCACATGTTTTGATACTGACCTTACATAATATGACGTCTTTAGCTCACTGCGATATCGTTGACAGTGCCACAACCTACATAGCTATGTTTTTTTAAGTCATGATGATGTCATGGTGATGTACCTGATGGCACTGACCTTACGTAATATTAGACACACACACACACACAATGAAGTGACATTGAATTTTTTCATATATTCTGCATGTATAAAGAACATCAGACATGTGTAAATGACATCACTTTTCTCTAATTACACAACTCAATATGACACAACGTGCCATTGCTAATGAGCTCCATCGTAGTGCTCGAAAAGTGTATCCTAGGTGGACAGTTATTACCAAAGGACTTGATGACTTGCATCAAGCTGATTTAGTGGAAATGA
Organism: Schistocerca nitens; assembly: GCF_023898315.1. Classification (NCBI taxonomy): domain Eukaryota; kingdom Metazoa; phylum Arthropoda; class Insecta; order Orthoptera; family Acrididae; genus Schistocerca; species Schistocerca nitens. Next base: position 485,672,078 of record NC_064614.1, on the reverse strand, counting down.
GTGCATATTCTAAATACAATTCAGGTTACAAGTATATACTAACACTGATTGATGTGTACTCGAAATATGCTTGGGCAGTTGCTTTAAAGACCAAGTCTGGAGATGAAGTTACAAAAGCTATTAAGAAATTGTACAAACATAGTGAGAGAGTACCTGCATTTTTACAAATAGATTTTGGGAAAGAATTCCATAATTCAAAATTTAAAATGTTAATGATGCGACTTAACATCCATCATTATTCTACTTATTCCAATCTGAAGGCTTCAGTTGTTGAACGTTTCAACAGAACATTAAAAGGACTAATGTTTAAAGAATTTACAGATACAGGCTCTTACAGGTGGATTAACATTCTACCACATTTAACTGATAAATTTAATAGAACAAAGCATTCCACAGTTAAGATGCGACCTTGTGATGTTAATGATAATCACCTTTTATCCACAGTATATAATAAAATACGTACCATAGACAAATCAAAGCAGAAACTTGAAGTAGGAGTGTTTGTAAGAATCAGTAAAAACAAAGCCATTTTTGATAAAGGATACACACCAAATTGGTCTACAGAAATATTTAAGATATTTGGAGTCCAAGAAACAAATCCTAGGACATACACTCTGCAAGATTTTGAACTAAATAATATTGCTGGTGCTTTTTATGGTCATGAATTACAAAAAAACAAAATACCCCAATACTTATCTAGTAGAGAAAGTATTGTACAGGAAAGGAAATAAGGCATTTGTGAAATGGTTAGGTTTTGACAGAAAACATAACAGTTGGATTACAGTAACATAAAATGTAATTTTACTATAAAAAATTACAGATATTTTTAAAGAATTATATAAAATTACAGTTATGTTTTAAAGATATACCAAACGAACAACTGCTTCTTCAAGTTCCTAATAGTTATACCACAGATGCACACCATCACACAACACATCAGGAATTTTAAAGCATTTACAAAAAAGGCCTGAATACAAGGAAATGAAAATAAGCTTCACAGTTTTCACAGGATTCACAATTGTCTAACAGTTCACACTTGCCTGCTTTTGTGAGGGTCCATTACACTCTTTACACCTCACTGTTTGGCATCATTTTTTAAGTAGTACCCTTTGTACCACTTCACCAACAGATTTGTGTTCAATTTCGCAGTTACTGGTCGGTACCTGCCAATACCATTCAGCATACGTAGAGCATGTAGTGAAGGGCAGCCTTTCTCCTCCGCATTAGTTATTAGGCAGTCAGGTAAGAACTCTCTTACCCATTTCACTTTTTCAGTACCTTTAACAAGTACAGTGCAGTTTGTTGGTACCACTGATTTGATGGAGTTTAATGCACTATCCAGCGAGACTCCAACTGAATTAATGTTGTAGTGGTGATGGTTCTCTGCCAACCATTTTGCTGATTCGATATCAAGTTCGTAATATGGTGTTGTACATTGAAGAATGTAACTCCCAGAGGCAAACACTGTTCCATCATCGCACAGCATTTGGAATGCTAAGTCCTTAGGAACAAATTCATTCGCACATGTCTTGAAGCCTTGACAGTCGAAGATTACAGTATACATCTTGAAAGAAGTTTACACACACACACACACAAACACACACACACACACACACACACACACACCAGAATGGTGAAGAGTGAACTGACTAATATGCTTCACAAATTTGTGGTATAAATACCATTTTAGTTTGGTTGAGGAGATAATTTACAGATAAATAAATATAATGCCTTTAGCTCATTGCAATGTCGTAAATAGCTTCTTCTTTATTCCCTCCTCCAAGGGCTGGCTATACAATAAAGAGCTGAGTATTTTTAAGCAGCTTGTTGACCCTATTGTCATTAGCTCATTGCAATGTTGTAAATAGCTTCTTCTTTATTCCCTCCTCCAAGGGCTGGCTATATAATAAAGAACTGAGTATTTTTAAACAGCTTGTTGACCCTATTGTCAACATTTTGCATACGCTAAACATTTCGTTAGGCAACAGACTGATACCACTTATCGATTAATTATGAGTTGCTGGTTGTAACTAAGACCACCAGCTCGCTGACCTATGAATAACCTTTTCAAAGTGCGTTTCTCCATGGAGTTAACAAATCTTTACTTTTATTGACCTATGTAGATAACCCTTTGCTTGTGGTAAACATTTCGTCAGCTGACAGACCAGTATTGCATATGGTTTATTTAGCAGATACTGGGTGTAATTAAGACTACTAGCTCGCTGACCTATGGATAACCCTTTGCATGTGGTAAAATTTCATCAGCCAGCAGGCTGACGTCACAATTCAAGCTGTTGACCTATGGATAACCCTTTGCATGCGGTAAAATTTTATCAGACAGACCAGAATCGCATATCGTTTAATTAACAGACACTGGGAGTAATTAAGACTACTAGCTCGCTGACCTATGGATAACCCTTTGCATGTGGTAAACTTTCATCAGCCAGCAAGCTGACGTAACAATTCAAGCTGTTGACCTGATGGATAATCTGTAAACATTTCGCTTGCGAACTGGCTGGTATCACATCGATTAATTAGCTGGCTTTCAGTTATAATTAAGACTGCTAGATTGTTGACCTATGGATAACCCTCTGCATGGGGTACAAATTTCATCAGCCAGCAGGCTGATGTCACATTTCAGCATGTTGACCTGACAGACAACCTTTTAGTTTTGTAGAAGCTGCAAAGCACTACATCTTCTAACCTTCTGGATAACATTTTCTGTCAAAAAAGTGGAACGTTAGATATATCCTGGTGGAGTGTGTATATAAGCTCATTCACAGATCAGAGAAGTTAGAGTTCTACAAGTCAATAGCTGTGTTATTGATCTTGCCGCAAAGACCTACAAAAATGTGAGTATATGTTATTGCTTTAAGCATAGTTAAGCATTAACATAAAGATGAAATAGTTTATATTATATCTTAAGATAGGAATCCTTCATTGCAGAACCTTAATGCTCTTGGCAGTGGGGCTAGCATACAGAAGGCAACAACGAGGTTGTCAACATTACCTATAAATGAGAAGTTCATAATACTATGGGCAAAAAGGGTTACTACACCCTTTGGTCTGGCGGTGCTTGTGGAATTAGAAAGCACAAAAGTCTTTCTTCCTACTCGGTTTTTTAAGATGAGCGAGGAAGATTTGGAGTACCTCAACAGTGGAAAAGTTCATTTAACATATGCTGGAAGAGTTGAGGAAAATAATATGGCACAGTTAGTTTTTGTGTAGACTAAGAAGAGTGTTTATAGTGTGTTTTATAGTGCGTTTTATAGTGTGTTTTATAGAGTGTTTTATAGTGTGACTAATTACTTTGCGTTTAGAAAGAAGAAAAATGTCTTTAGAATTTAATAAAGTATGTGCACATGGGAATGTGAAGGTTGTAGATATTAACAGTTTTGTGAATGATGGGTGTGATAGAAAGCTTAAAGATGAGGATACACTCAACTTCAGATTTAGATTACACAGTATCAGTAACAATTTTTTAGAATGTAAAAGGCTTCTAGAAGAAGTAATTTTGAAAGCAATAAATGACATGTTCTGTAAAGGTGAGCATTACTTAGCTTATCTGAGGTACAGCGAACTCCAATGTACTTATGAGACTGAACTTTTCGTATTCAATCCAAATGAACTTGGAGTACACTACTTCAAAGAATTGTTATATATATATTACAGACATCTTCGATATCAGATTCTGTGTTCTGTAGACATGACCATTGTGAAGCAGAGTATCATTTGAAAACAGATTTCTCAAACAGAGAAATCAAGTGTGTATATTCAAATTGTAAGCAATTACTTCTTGGTACAGATAGACTGTACAAACTGTGGGGGCATGGCTACTAGTGCTCTACCGCAAAAACGAAGAAGTGAGGAAGCAAATGTAGAATTAGAATGGACTGATAGACAATCAGCATTCCGAAAACGTATTTGTACTGGTGAAATATATAATCACAACATTCAAGACCCTCGACTTTTTTTGGAAAGGTGTTTTCCATTGTTTAAGACAAATGTTGAAACAAAACATCAGGCTTTGAAAATCAATTGTTCTCTTTTGTGCATATTCCTCTCACCAATATCTGCTGAGGAAAAGGAAATTTATATTTCTTCTAAATATAAAGAGTTCTTTATTTCTGATGATATATATGCATGGTACACAGAACATGTTGTGGAGGCAGTCACGAAAAAATTTGATTCATTTCAAGAGAGAGATTCAGGTTTAGCACTAAAGGAAATTGTAAAGCTTTGTGTAAATCTTAATGTAAATAAATGCTTTCGAGTTGGGAGGAAGCATGAATTGCCTGATGTATGAATGTTTTAAATGGGCAGTGAAACAGAATAAATATAAGTTGTCTAATTATAAAAAATTTGAAAATGAACTTAATTTTACTGGAATTCCGTTTCCAATGGAGTTTAAATATCTTACTCAATTTGAAAGGCAGAATCCAGGTATATCAGTTAATGTCTATGGAATTCAGTATGATAATGGTGATTGGATGGTTGCAAGGAAAAATATTACTCAAAGTAAAGAGTTTAATTTTATACCTATACATATAAGCAAAGAAAGATATAATAGGCATGCAAATTTATTAGTACTTCAAATTGATTTTTCTAATATTTATCACTTCTACTGCATAATCAATCTATCTCGTTTGATGAGATCTTCACTAACAAGCCATAAACAATCGATTCACTTCTGTGAAAGATGTTTGTGTTACTTTTATACTGAGGATAAACTGAAGGTGCATTTGGAAGATTGTATTAAATTTCAGGCTGTGAGAACAGTAATGCCAAGTAAAGAAACTAAAACTATACAATTTCAAAACTACTGCAATAAGGAAAAGGTACCATTTGTTATTTATGGTGATATTGAATGTATGTTACAACCTCTTACAACATGTTCTCAAAGTAGTGAGAGATCTCATTCAGAACCCGTTCATGTTCGTGTTCCATACAGTGTTGCAATGTATGTACATTGCACTCATGACGAAAAATATTCCAATTTTTACTTTTATAGAGGGTTAGACTGTATGAAGTGGGTTACTGATAATCTAAATGCAATTTCGGATAATATATTACAGTACTTTAAGAATAAAAAGCAATTACAGATGAATGATCAGGACAAAGAATTCTTTGAAAACGCTAAAACATGCCATATATGTAAAAAACACTTCCTTACAACTGATGTAAGAGTCAAGGATCATTGTCATTTTACTGGAAAATTTCGTGGAGCAGCACATCAATCTTGTAATTTAAATTATAAGCCTAGTATAATGGTACCAGTAGTATTCCATAACTTAACGAACTATGATGCTCACTTTCTTATAAAATATTTATGTGGATGCAAGGTATCTGATGAGGAGAAGGAAATTTCAAAAAAGAATGAAAGTCATGGCACCTTAATACCTACAAATACTGAGAAATACAAGTCATTTACAAAATATGTGAGAAAAGTAATAGGTGATAGATCATTTGGCTTCATTAAATACCGATTTATAAACTCTCTAAATTTTTTAGCTTGTTCATTAGAAAAATGTGTCTCATATATGGATAAATTCTGTTTACAATTAACAAGAAAATACTTTAATGATGAAAATCAGTTCAGTTTAGTATGTCAGAAAGGTATCTTCCCATATGAGAATATCACTGATGGAATGAAATTGCAAGAAACAAAACTACCTCAGAGAGAACATTTCCAAAGTCTTCTAACTTGCGAAACTGTATCAGACTTAGACTATAAACGTGCATGTGATGTATGGACTCTTTTTAAATGTAAAACTATTGGAGATTATTCAGATATATACTTAAAACCTGATGTTCTATTGCTAGCTGATGTATTTGAAAATCTCAGAAAATTATGTCTTGATACATATAAATTAGATCCTGCTCATTATGTAACATCACCAGGTTTAGCTTGGGATGCTCTTCTTAAATCTACTAATGTAAAATTGGAGTTAATTACAGATGTAACCCAATTACAATTTGTTGAAAGAGGAATCAGAGGAGGTATTGTTCATTGCTCACACAGACATGCTGTAGCTAATAACAAGTATATGAAGAGTTATGATTCTTCTAAGGAAGAATCATTCATTGGATATTCTGATGTAAATAATCTGTATGTGTGGGCAATGATGCAATACTTACCTGTTGGTAATTTTAAGTGGTTAACAACAGATGAGGTACAAACATTCAATGTAATGAATGCATTGGATGAAGCTGATGTTGGATACATATTAGAAGTTGATCTGAAGTATCCCAAAAATGTCATGACCAACATCAGGATTTTCCTTTGTGCCCCGAGAAACTGAATTCTCCTAAGAGTAATAGTAAAGCCCCACCTAGATTAATGTGTACACTTTATGATAAAACGAAATATGTTTTACATTACAGAAATCTTAAACAAAGCCTCTCTTTAGGTCTTGAATTAGAAAAGATTCACAGAATTGTATCATTTTCTCAGAAGGCATGGATGAAACCATATATTGAAATCAACACAAGAAAAAGGATTCAAGCTAAAAACAATTTTGAAAAAAACTTTTTTTAAGTTAATGAATAATAGTACCTTTGGTAAGACTATGCAAAACGTAAGAAAAAAGCGAGATGTTCGATTGGTAACCTCATGGAATGGTAGGTATGGTGCAGCAGCATGTATTGCCCAACCAAATTTTAAGAAGAGGGTTATTTTCGATGAATCTTTAGTTGCTATAGAAATGGCAAAAACATCAGTAGTATTTGATAAACCGATTGTGGTAGGAATGACAATCCTTGACATTTCTAAAACATGCATGTTTAACTTCCATTATAATTATATGTTGAAAAAGTATCCTCTACAAAAAGTGAAAATGTGTTATACTGATACTGACAGCTTTGTATATCTTATATCTACAAGTCATTTGTATAGTGATATCAGGCCCGACATTAATTGTATGTTTGATACCTCTGGATATCCATCTGAAAATAGATATAATATTCCAATATGTAACAAACGTGTAATTGGTTTAATGAAAGATGAATTTAATGGAGAGATTGTAACTGAATTTATTGGTCTAAGAGCAAAAATGTATGTAATAGATACTGATTCTCATTCTACTATAAAGAAGGCGGAAGGTGTGAAATGTGCATCTCTGAAGCAAATAAGTATTGATGACTATCGTAGTTGCATATTGGATAATGTACCAAAAATGACTACACAATACACTATTCAATGTAATTCTCATATAGTACACACTATAAAGCAAAGAAAATTAGCATTATCATATGATGATGATAAAAGGTATGTGGAAAAAAATGGTGTACATACATTACCATGGGGACATTATAGGATAGAAAAACTTGCAGATGTATAGCACAATATGTCATTATCAAAAATTGTGATACGTAAAATGTATACTTATAAAGTTAATAAAAATAATAAGTCTATATAAGTTCAGTATTTTATTAAAAAATGAACCTTATCACTTACATTCACATTTAACAATTATCTCTAACATCATTGACATGACATCGATAACAATATTGGTAACATTTTAAATATTCATCATCTTGCATACATTGTGGTAACAGTTTAAAGATTTGTGGAACTGAGATTAACTTAGGTAAGAGCTTGACAGGAAATAGATAATAATCTAAACCATTTAGATTCTGAGGTTGCCCCAGTTTTTGATATATTCTAAATATAGTTTTAGAAACATTTATTGACTTTAACCATTGAAACACCACAAAAACGTCGCACTCATCTTCTTGGAAACCATAATCTTCAAGTTGTATGAGATTTAAGTCATCTGGAATAATATTCTTCAAGCACCGTAGAATTTCCATTCGCAGATGATTTCTAGAGTATGCAATTGTTTTACACTCACTGTGTGCTAGAAGCAAGGTTCTTATAAGACTTTCCAGTGTACTTGCTGAATAAGGTACAGTATGAACACTTAATATTTTTTCCGCATCCTCAATCAAGTTCACCATTAAACAAGTCACAATATTGTGTGTTGATTCAATGATTATTACCTTATTCATTTTGATTCAGTCTGTTACAAGAGTGGTACTAACAGTAGAATATAATTTTATAAGCTTATATCTGCACACCTTTTATCACATGGTTGGTAGTGGGGTTCATATCAATAATAACATCATGTATTACAAGACAGTATGCCATTGTGTTTCTTTTAAAAGGATTCTTTGTTTCTATCTCAATCTTCATATCTATTATGGAGGATTTTATTGATTCATTTTGATGTGAACAATCAATAACAAATATGGGGTTGTTATGGAATTCAATTGGACTCAAAAGTGATTTACTTAATCCGTTATGAATATAATATGAGGGCTGAAAACTTGAATATAAATCATACGCTTGAGCCAATGTTTTGGTTTCAAAATCACATAGAAAGTTTTCTTCTGGATATCGCGCAGAATTTAAATACACTTTCAAATTTGTTATATCTACACTATCAAATATACTAGAATCTTGGTCATAGGCTTCCCTATCAACTTGAAAACCCAAAATTACATATCTAGCAGTTTCCATATGTGTTGTGAACTTAATTTGCCAGGACCAAAAATTAATCTCTGGTGCTATGCTTTCTATTAAATCCCAATGACGAAAGGCAAGTCTTAAACTTCTATCATTTTTGAAAATATCCCACAATGGAATTTGTTTTTTATCTGATACATGCACATGAGGCATTTCCCACCACACTTTTTCCAGTATTATTTGCACATCTGGATCTGATTTAGTTGCTAATATAGAAGATGTATCATTCCTGTTACGAATTAAAACTAATTCATGTCGTGCATTGAGTATAATTTTTTTATAATCTTCACAAAAGCCAAATATCATTTTCCAAGCAATACAGAAGTTAAAATGACCTTTACTATCTACAAGTTCTTTGATGTTTGCAACTGAGTCCCATCCTGCATTTAACAGTATATTGGAATGATCAGGTGTAAGAGATGCAGTTCCCTTCAGAAGTGTAGTAATTCCAGGATTACGAACATGGTCAACAACTTCATTAGCATCAGTTGCCTTAGTTTTAGCAGTATTTACTATTTTTACTTCAATGAATAATCTACTTTCTGAAGGTAATAAGTAACAGTTGTCATTTTGAATGACAATTGATACTGAATCATTATACCCAAATACTGATTTTCCCTAAGGTTTGTATGCATGGTTCTCAATTCGATGAATTGAATCATCGAAAGTAATGTTTTCACGAACATTCAAAATACAGCTCATCGCTCCTTTTTCACTGTTTAGCAATCCACGCACAAGTGTTGTTACCATCCATGATGTTATAGTATTTATACTAATTTGTATCCTAATGACTTCAATACTGTTTACTGTAAAGTTAAAAGCTTTTTTTTATTTTTTCTTACTTTTTTGATAGTTACACCACTTCCATTACTAAAATTACAGTTATCCTTATACACAATTCCCATTACTTAATTCGTCTCAAGTGAAGTCTAACAGTTATTTCGTCTTCATCTAGTGGTACAACTTGCCTGTCTTGGTCACAAATAGATATTATCAAATCTGTTATGTATCTTGTAATGACTGGCATATAAATGGGTGAATTTGGTGTTTCCACAATCTTATATCCTGGAGCTACTGTTGGCTAAAACTGGTGAATAACATGAGAAGGTTCATCATTAATATAGGACCCACCTGATATATTACATTCTATATTTAAAACATTTATGTTCTGAATATTCACAGGATGTTTAGCTGTTGATACAATGTTATAATCTTTATTGCCTTTAATCACTCCTTTTTTAAATCCTAGAAGAGATCCAAGATTGTTATTTAAATCAAAGTTTAGTGTAACATTGTGCTTTATTTCGCATCGATTAAGATGTTTATCATAATCAGAGTCAAGAAAAATTTTGAGAGATAAACTTGCTAATTTTTCATTGTATTCATCTTTTTGTATGAACAATTCAGAGAAAATATCTTGCAATTCGTATGAACCGGTTGGAATGACAGACTTCTGGAATATTTCATTATGTTTAGAAAAATAGAAACTGCAATTCTGTGGAGTAACATTAGGTATTGAATTGTATGAAAAATAGTTCAGAAGCGCTATTTCATAGACACCATTTGATATGTCCAATGCTGGATTAAATTTTGTTACCAGCACTGATTTTTTCCACTAACAATTAATGTCTTACCTTGTCCAATATCCATTGTGTGAATGCATATGTATGTACACTTGTAGCTCCTTTTATTCTTTACAAAGAAATTTCAAACACAGGTGACCACAATTGTAACTATTAATTGCTTGAAAGGTGTTGTAATTATATTTAAAAGTGCAATGATTCAAATATTTTAAGATTTTGTAAGGTGGTGGTAGATTACCAAAGCTATCAAAGTAGTAGACAGTATCATTCTTCTTTTTGTATGCAACCCAGTGTGATCCAGGCTCTTTTGAAGTGTTCAAGTTCACAATTGCACTTTCAAATTTTTTTGCTGTTTTAGGTAATGTGTCTCTCATGAAAACTCCTCGGAAATTAGGTATTTTCAACTTTTTTTGCATAGAATCTCAAATCGATATTTGTAAGAGGTCGATCTGGTAAGATCAACTGGATTTTTTTTAGTTCCTTTATTTAGATAAAGTCCCATACCATTCTTTTTGTATGGGGTTAAATAAAGGCCTTTACCCTTTTGCAAAGCTATAGCTTCAATCTTTCTATTATGTTGTTGCATCTCTGCCAACTGCTTACGGGCACTTTTTGCATCATTAACTGCTTTAGCTATACCAGAGGCTCCGCCTGCAAGATTTCCAATAGCAGAAAGAGCTGCAAAAATTGGTATAAGAGATAAAGCACCACCAGTTTTTGGAATAGTTATAAAACGAGTCTCATTTTTTTGTAAATTTTCGACTCCTGTCTTTCGAACACTATCTACCGCTATTTTATGAGCAATCTTAGCTGTACTAAGAAGATTCCTATTCTTCTTTAATCCCTTCATAGCTCTACCTACCTTTCTAATAACCTTCTTCAATGTGTCTTTCTTCCTCCTTGAAGAATTTTTTGCACCCATCCCCAATTTAACTTTTGCTTTCATTGTTCCTGCAACTCCTAATGCCGCCAGTTTCTCACCAAGCTGTGCGGATTTTGCTTTAACGCGTTCCCAAGCTTTCTTTGCTAACATTTCATCAGCTTTATGCCTTTGTGAAAGATTATATGGAAATGTGGCGTATGCTATGTCATGCTCTTTACATGCATCATCTAGTGGATTGATACCATGATCACTGAGTTGTAATCTCTTCTGTAGTTTGGTACCTGGACCACAATAATTGTATCCTGGTAGGTGCAATTCTATAGGGAGTTTGTTAATAGCTGTGTTTAAAACACCTCTGCCAACCTTGCTCTGAGCGTGTCTAGCCATTAAATGATTAGGTTGGTAGGAAAAATCTACTTTTATATACATTACACCAAGCATCTGTAACACTTTTAACCAACATGCACTTGAAGAAACATGTACTCCAACTACCAGTTACAAATATTTCATTTGATAATACAGATGGTAAGAGGAAGAAACATGGTGATTTGTTACCAGATACTGTGCGATGCATTATTTGCGGTCCCTCAAATTGTGGGAAAACTAACGTTGTAGTGAATCTTCTGATTCATGAAAATGGTCTAAAATTTCAGAATCTTTGTATATATTCAAAATCGTTGCATCAAGCGAAGTATAAATTTCTCACAAACATATTATCTGGGCTTGAAGGGATCAAATTCTTTACATTTTCAAACAATGAAGATGTTATTTTACCTGATAAAGCCTTACCATCTTCAGTTTTTGTTTTTGATGATGTTATATGTGACAAACAAGACAACATAAGGGCTTATTTTTGCATGGGGCAGCATTATGATATTGACTGCCTTTACCTATGTCAGACATACAGTCAGATCCCAAAGCAACTGATTAGAGATAATGCTAACATGATTATACTATTCAAACAAGATGAGTGCAACTTAAGGCATGTATACAATGATCATGTTAATACAGATATGGATTATGCTCAATTTCTAAACTTGTGTAAACAAGTTTGGGATAGTGAACCACACAGTTTCTTAGTTATCAGCAAAGATGATAAAATTCACAATGGACGTTATCACAAGAAGTTTGATGAGTACTTTTGCATTTAAGAAGACTTCGCATTACTTTTATTTTAGTTTGCACAATGCAGACCTCAGGAAACGTTCAGCTTGTTCTCTCTGAACCACAAGTAGTGAATGATGTAGCTACAAAGCAATATGTTGACAATTTCTTAGCTTCAATCAGTAAATGGATTCCACAGCTAAAACCATTTTTCAGTATACTACATCTTTCACATGATGCAGTCAACTTTGGAAACAAACGTGTTTCAGGTTTGCAAGATCCACTGGAGAACAGTGATGCGTCTACCAAAAAGTATGTTGATAGTTCCATAACTAGTCTTAGAAGGTTTGTTGACAATATAGTTACCTGGAACAAACTTAATGTTGTTTTAAGTGCATCCGATGTCTTAAGTGATTCTATCAGACTTAACTCGAAACGCATTAGCAACGTTTCTTCTCCTAAGGAAAATAATGATGCTAGCACAAAGAAATATGTGGATGATTCATTTATACAGCTTAAGAAGCAGTTTGAGCAAAAAATGGACTTGAAAAACAAGAGCTTCTTAGAATCAGATGATAGAACCAATGTCATACGACTTAAAGGTAAACGACTAAGTGGGGTCATAGAGCCATTAATATCAAGTGATGTGGCTACAAAGGGTTATGTGGATGGAAAATATAATCAGTTAGAAGTAAAAATCAGACCACTTGTCGATTCCTATAAGATTCCTCAGAATGATTTACTACTGAATAACTTATCAGTCAGGGAAGGTGTTCTTGATATAAACAATATGAGAATTGAAAATGTTTCGGATCCAATTAATATGCATGATGTTGTTAATAAGAAATATGTTGAAAATATCGTAAAAAAATCGATCATCGTGTGTTTGATACACAACATAAGCGTCTTGTAAATTTGCGAGAACCAATAATAGAAACCGATGCAGCTAACAAAGCATATGTAGATAAAACACTCTCTAAAGTAAGTCAGAAATTCATTTTACGCATAGATAGCATACCTTCCACAAATCCTATTTCTATACAATATTTGTTACATAATGGGAAGTATGAATATGATATTCCTTATACAGAAACTATGAAACTACGCTCAGCATCACCTGATTTGCATGATGTTGTTAATAAGAAATATGTTGAAAATATCGTAAAAAAATCGATCATCGTGTGTTTGATACACAACATAAGCGTCTTGTAAATTTGCGAGAACCAATAATAGAAACCGATGCAGCTAACAAAGCATATGTAGATAAAACACTCTCTAAAGTAAGTCAGAAATTCATTTTACGCATAGATAGCATACCTTCCACAAATCCTATTTCTATACAATATTTGTTACATAATGGGAAGTATGAATATGATATTCCTTATACAGAAACTATGAAACTACGCTCAGCATCACCTGATTTGGAAGTGATTACATTTGTACACAATGGAAAGGAAACGTACACAATGGAAAGGAAACGGAGCTTGCGTTAAATGTACCTTTAAGTGTGAAGGAAGGAGATAAATTTAGTTTTAAACAACCACACCCATTTCAATTGGGAAATTATGGTCTTCATGTGGAATTTGAATATGAGGTAATATAAATATGCTGTAATTTGACTATATTTCTCAGATGAGATGTAACCTCAGTACCTGTTTCAATCATTATCTAGTGCCAACCATACAAATAACTTGAAATGCTTCAACAGGCTGTAAACCGCAATATAAAATTGAAAAGGCAAATTATGTCTGCTAGAAGAAATATACGTAAAAAATTTTTATCCCTTAAGGAAAAAGAAATTAAAAGAAAAATAAACAACTGGAGGAAGAATTGAAGCCAGTTTATGATCCTCTGAGAGAACTTGTTTCTATTAGTAAAATAGAAAAACTTTCATATCTTACGTTTACATCATCTCATTATAAAGAGGAAGTGAAACCAGAAAATCTTATTTCACCCGATGTTATATCATCCAATCAAGAGGAAAAAGTGGAAGATGATATGAAACCAAGTATTCTCACTTCACCTGATGAGACATTAGTACCATCAATATTAAGGCAAATTCCTCCTAAAGAACGTGATGAAGTGTATGGTATGAGATATGACCTCCATAATGGGTGGATGATAGGGAATGAAAAAGTGATAATTGATGGAGCGGATATAATCATTAATGATGTAACATACAATGGTTCAAAAGGATTATATAATCTACTTCTTAGCAAAAACCCTTTAGCTAGAAGCTATACAAAATCTGATCTTCTTACGTATGCTAAAATTTAAAAAGCTACCAATGCCCATAAGAAAGGATATTCTGCTCACAAACCAGTTAATATTAATAACAGTATAAAACATAAAACAATCATACGACACATTCTTCATTTAAATCGGTCTGATGTAAGTGAAGTTCGAAAATCATCTTGAGCAAATTTACTAAAAGCACATCGTCAGCTAAGTGAGGAAACTTTGGAAAGTGAACCTAGTATTCATGGTGGTAAAGGAATTACTGTAGATGAGAAAGAAACAGAGGGTGATGTTCCAGAAGTAAAACAGTGGAAGACACATAGCAGCAATTTACCTCCTGATTATGTGTACTGGGATGACCCAAATGAACTTGTTGAACGCCTTTTCTTTTTACATGGGTCAAAAGCAGCAGGTAATTCATCACATGACAATGAGATTATTTCTATTGAAGAAGAATTACGAGAAGCTGGAATAACTATGTAAGAATTGGTTATCTAATCATTAGAATATATAAAGAGCAAATACCAAGTCAGTAACCGCATAACACATGTGCACTAAGAATTGTAAGCAAGCTACACAATGTATCCTACATTTGCTGAGCGTCTAAAGACTTTTGAGAATGGTAACTGGCCCATCGACTTTTTGAAGCCTGAAGACCTAGCAGAGATGGGCTTCTATAGACCAAATCACAACAGCAACGATGATACTGTAAAATGTATGTATTGTAACATTGAAGAGAGTAACTGGCAATTTGATGACATACCATTTCTGAGACATATATGTCCTGCATCATACCATCTTGCTGGTATCAACACAAGTTGTCCTTGTTGTACAGTTAAAAAAACTCTCTTTGATGCATACAGCACAACCAGCATGGCCTCAGTATTGCTGTCAACAAGTACGTCAACAGTCCTTCCATGATTGGCCCTCGTATATCCCAGTAAAGGCTGAAGAACTGGCTGAAGCAGGTTTCTTCTACTCTGGTACTGCTGATCACACGACCTGCTTCTACTGTGGTGGGACACTGCATGATTGGGTTGATGGTGATGATCCATGGAGGGAACACTATCGCTGGTTCCCTCGTTGCATGTATTTATGGTTGAAAAATAAACCTGATCTGTCAGATGATGAAGTAGATTTAAGTAAAAGTGTAAAATAAATTAATAACATTTTGTAACAAAATTTTTTTTCTTACATTAAATGATATCTGATAAACATATAAACTTGTTTTTCTTGCACACCTTGTCTCTCTCTCTCTCTCTCTCTCTCTCTCTCTCTCTCTCTCTCTGTGTGTGTGTGTGTGTGTGTGTGTGTGTGTGTGTGTGTGTGTGTGTGTGTGTGTGTGTGTAAAAACCTTGTTCTGTAACACATGAGGGTGAGGTAGTTGCAACGCTTAGAGGAGGGGGACAAGAGGAAAAATCTGTCAATGATATCACAATCAGCTAAAGATGTCATATTATGTAAGGTCAGTGCCATCAAGTACGTCAGAGGAGGGAACAAGAGGAAAAATCTGCCAATGATATCACAATGAGCTAAAGACGTAATATTACGTAAGGTCAGTGCCATCAAGTACATCACCATGACATCATCATGACTTAACAAAATATAGCTATGTGGGTTGTGGCACTGTCAACGATATCGCAGTGAGCTAAAGACTTCATATTATGTAAGGTCAGTATCAAACAAAACATGTGGAATTAAGGTCAACGCTGTTGGCAAAAGTCCACCAAGTAAATCATAACTTCATAAAAAAAGTGATGTCGCAGTGAGCTAAAGACATATTATGTAAGGTCACTATCAAAACATATGGAAATAAGGTCAACGCTGTTGGCATCATAATTACGTCATTATGACGTCATAGATAGGTTGTGACTGTGACGTCATAATTACATCATTGTGACGTCATCATTACGTCATTGTGACGTCATCATTATGTCATTGTGACGTCAGAGATAGGCTGTGATGTCGCTGGTGCTTGAAGCCCCATTGCCCCACTACACGCTACGGAGTAGCGCCCCGCATCCATTAATCCACTTGCTCACAGCGTAACTCTATTCCCGTAAGGATTCGGATACTGTTATGCATCGCACTGAAGTATCGTAACACAGTCTGGCGTAGATATATTATGTAGGGAAAGTGTCTGTTCTTTCACACACTCAACGCAATACCGTCATAAGATTATTTGTTTTGGGCTTTTCGGAAGTTGGTGAAAAGATTTAAACGAGTCTGCTCTTTTACATTCAAGAGTTATAGAGTGGGCAGCTGAATTCTAATTCGCCTGTACTTCTCTTGCTGATTACCCAAGTAAAGAACGCCCCAAAACTGGAACCTCAGTTGAAAGCGTTGAGGACTTGCATAATACTGTACTAGACGATTGGCGATTAAAGATGTCTGAAGTAGGTGATGCTGATGGCATCTCAGAGGAAAGGGTGTGGGACGTCTTACACGAAGAACTAACTACGGGAAAGCTTTATGCATCATGAGTGCCCAGTGTGCCGAATGGCAAACAATATTAAAGGTTTTTAGCGATTTTCTCAGCAATATTTGGGATGTGTTAAAAATAACCCAACTATCTGATGCTCCAATTTGTTAGTGTGCCTGAAAAATGATTCCATTTCATTTCAGAATGGAAACAGTTATGAAAGGAACGGGTGGCAGTTGCTGACCCTACCCCACAGACACTAGGTCGATTTCATCAGCTGGAAAGGTTATGACCTGTATTCTTTGGGACTGTAAATAGAATTATTAATAACTTGGCAGAGGGTAGAAAAGTACATGACGAATTCTTGGCTATTCTTTTGGCCAACAGGGTCCAAAAAATATGTGCAAAGAGGTTTAGAGTGCCAAAGAACGAAGTAAGACAAAACAATAATCCACAAAAATGCTTTGCCACTCGTAAAACAGGATTCTGAGGTGCGAATTTTGGAGCGTCTACTCTGTTCATCACATTTGACACACTCCACTCTCCACCTAAGCCCAAACTAACTAATGAATAGATTATGTTGGACGTAGAATTTTTTGCCGAGTACTGTGTCGTAATTTAAGCTGGACTATAATGTTTAGCTAACTGCAGTGGACTAAACGGGTACTGCGTAGCAGCATTTCTTTATAGAACAGCGTAATAGTCCGTTCACACCTTGCCTTCTTAATGGTTTTGGCAAGTTTCTCACTTCCTCACGAAGTATGCGCAGAGTTTCATCTGGTAGTTACACATACCCCTTGGAAATATGTGGCTTCTTCCTGAATTTGTCACGGCTCACGTCATTTGATCACTCATTCTTGACGTTGCGCCGTGGAGGCGTCAGAGCTGACGATAGATTTGTGCCCAGAATAGAGATTTGTGAGTAAATATGATCTTATGACTTAACACGTGGCTCATTATAGTAGTCCACAAGCTGTCTACACGATTTACTGACGGACAGCCAAGGATAAAGTAAGGATAAAGTAGAAACCTATACAACAATATACTGAAATTAAGCACCTCGTCAACAGTGCAGTCACAGTTAATCTGCATTTATCATTACAACATATGAGATTATTGCACCTTAACGGCTAAAACTTTTGTCAAGCAACGGGAAATGTTTTCCTGCAGAAACGATACAAAGGGAACTGTAGTACATTTCTTGATTCCTCACCTTTTCCTGATTCCTGAAACTCTGTAAGCAAGCTTTTGCAGGATAACAGACCTCTCGAGACAGTGTTGCGCCTATGTTAAGGCGTCTGCCAGTGACGGTTCTTCAGCAGTTCTACCATTTGGTCTGCCCGTGTTTTCGTACATTCAAAATTCATGTCATTTCTGTTTTAGAAGGATCTTACACCCTTGAGCAATATTCTAGGATAAGACATACGACTGTCTTCTGATAAATCTAATTTGTAGACTGACTGCACTTTTCCAGTATAAAACTAATGAACTGAAGTGTGATACTTCACTACGACTGAGTCCTTGCGACCAATTCCATTTCATGTCCCCCAATCCAGATATTTGTACGATCTGGTTGATTACCGTGGTAACTGTAATGGTAGTCACAGGACACTACATTTTCACGTTTTATGAAGTGCGTTACTTACATTTTAGCACATTTTAAGGAAGTTGCCAATGTTGGCATATCAGTCTCTGGCTGGATAATAGCTCAATTTCTTTTCACATGTTACTTCCTTATAGATAACCCCATCATTTCGGAAAGGTCTGAGGCTGTTATTAATACTTTCTGCCAGATCCATAAAATATCAGCAATGATGCCGACACACTTCCCTGGGCTACTTTTCGAACTAATTTGTCGTTGGAGAAATTTGCTGTCACTTAAACCAGAGCAGACGTATGTTTGCCTGTTTACATAAATTGCTTCCAGTCACAGGCAGGGTTCAAATGGCTCTGAGTACTATGGGACTCAACATCGGTGGTCATCAGTCCCCTAGAACTTAGAACTACTTAAACCTAACTAACCTAAGGACATCACACCCATCCATGCCCGATGCAGGATTCGAACCTGCGACCGTAGCGATCGCGCGGATGCAGACTGAAGCGCCTAGAACCGCTCGGCCACACCGGCCGGCTCACAGGTAAGGATATTTCCTATTTGGTAAGAGTATAGGAATAATGCTCCAATTATGTTGTTCGGTTGGGCTTTGAGAATTAATTTAGTTCTAATAGTTCATCCATTCCTGGTAGTATTCAGCAGCATAATAACTTTTTATTTCATTCTAGAATGTTTTACATATTTTCTCTTTCCAAAGAACTTTCAATTTTTATTTTGCGTTACACGGCGATTGCACCGTTTTTCGGAAAGTTTTCCTTTGCACATGCTACCAGACTGCAATATGACGATCTCTCCTGAGGGCTTCTGAAATGTAAAAGAGCAGGGAACCTCATTTGCATCGGCTTACTGCTTCATGTTGGTCCAGAGCTACGCAAAATTTAATTATCTTCTGCTGAAACGCCTCCCTGCCTCATAGCGATAATTACGCCAGAGTTCAGCTTTTATTTCATCGCAAAAAACTTTCTTTTTTCGCTAAGAAAACCTTTCTTATTGCTAACTGCCGTCTGTGCCACAATCAGATTAAGAAATCACAACTTTTCTTGCTTCAAAGAGTGGCAGTCCTTCACAGACTTCGAAATTCAATTGTTTATATACCCTTGCTTGAAATTATAAATTAAATTAATGAAACTTTATTTAGGACTAACTTAAGTTTTAAAAATCTAATTAGCCTCGGCAGCTACGCGTGTCTTCGTCAGACTTTGTAGCTACGACTATATTTCTTACGTAACAACTTACAATTGAACTTAATATCATACTTTTATTTTCATCTGTCGTTAGTATGATAATACTCAAACGTCATTTAAGTTTCACAACGTAATAATAGTCACGGATCATTCCGACTCCTTGCTAAGTTTTTCTGTTTAAAACAATTGCGAGTGAGGCAGTCAAATGGTCAACGCTCTGGACCTGTATCGGCAGGATACCGGTTGGAATAACCGACTAATCTTCCTCAGGTAAATGAGGCGATGGTTACTCGTACGAGAACCATTGCCAAATGCTTTTATCAACCACCTTCAATCAAGCAAATGGTCCAAGAATCAGGCTGTTGACGAGACGTTAAACTGCCATGTTTAAGAGATCCGTTGCAGCGTGATTCGAGTGGAATCGAAAAAAGTAAAAATAGATCAGTATCAAGTACACCGTAATAACAAGTACTTTCATATAAGAAAGGAAAAAAGGTAAATTTTTTTCTCTGGCTAGTGGAAAGAAAATGCTTAGAGTCATTTTTTCTGTACTTTGAAGTAACGTTACAGAAAAACAGTTGTCTACATTCGTATTTATTCTTCCTTTCTGTATGTCAGTCATCAGAATTGTTAACTCCATATTCCGTCTACATGTCACTGATGTGAAAGGTCTGATGTGTTAACCATAACAGTTTTAATTTCTTCAAATCATTATCATGGGGAAGTTTCTCAGAATAACAGGATCGTTTTCACCAGTCACTTTCATTTTAAGATACAATGGAAACAGAAAAACCTTCTTTCTATTCTGTTACTTAACACCCCCTTTCCCGTCAATAAGTGATATTTCCGATATTTAAAAGAAGCAGTGAGTAATCACATAAATTAAAGCGATTCATGTCGTGTTCTGTGAAACGATGCCCAGTAAAAAAGAGTGTTAAGCAACACAGCAAAGTGAATAGCAGCTAGCATGTCTGGTGATTGCGTGACGTTGCCGTAAATCAACCCTTATATCGTAGTTCGGAAGCGCATTTCTGTTGATGGTGTATTGTGCATTAAATGATTTATACAATTTTTGGCGTGTAAATGATCATAGCTGTTCAAAAAGACCTTAATTTACACACTGTTATTTCTTCCAGTGCTGTAACACTAGTAATCCCAACAAGTCGATTACACTGACTTACACTAGCAAGGGGAACAAAAGACACAGTACACTAACTTCAAAGGCCAGAACTATTTACTTGTTCCGCATCAGAACTGTTCATACCATCTTCTAAAATGATGCTCAATAGTTTGCTTCCCTCCGGGAGTATGATCCAAAAGCAACTGTAGTTATTCTATTGTCTTCCAAGCGTTCAACATGCTCCCTCGACTTAATTCCGTATTTTTATGTATCTGTAACTTACTCAACATTTAATTCCTGTCTGATGTTAATATTCTCCCTATGATCTAGAAATGAGGTTACTGCTACATAGCGGAGAATTCTTATTTCAGTCAATTCTTTTGCTTATTTGGTCTGAAGGTAGACTCCAACTTTCGCATTCGTAGAACAATAACGGAAGAGGTAAGAATTTGAAAATGGTTTGGCTATGGCTTACTTACGTTACATACGTTTTCCTGATCGTCGCGTTCTACCTCAGAAATGCCTCAATATTTAAGGCTTCATTTCACCATCGTCTGATTTTAAGACTGTAATCGAGATATTTCAGTTCACGTGTTCGTTAGATTAACAATGAATTAGCACAATCTTTCCTCTTAATGATCATAATTCTCGAAATGCCATCATTTTAGTTTTGCTCACCGTTACTGACATACCATATGTAGCAAACAAAAAACAAAAGTAATTTATGTATTGCAGTCTGTATTCCATTTCTGTCATTATCTATGACACAATAAATATTGATGTAACACAGTATGACCATGAAGTGCCTGTAATTGCTCAAATTTAAATACATTATAACGTATTCGGTGCTTGCTTTCTGATCGTCAACTTCCAAGGAAATGCCTCCGACTAAGAGGTAGAAAACTTGCTTTGTTTCAGAATACTTTGTCTTTAGTTAATTTACACTTTATCAGTTAATCCGTAATGCAATTTAAAGTTGTCTGAAACACTATTTCATACCGTTGATATGGAAGTTAATTTAGTCCGCTGGCATTTGAATGGTGGCCCAAGACTGATTGCGAGAAGTTAATTCTCATGTTCAGAGGAGATCTCTTCCTGTTTTGCCGAAAACAGCTGACTGATATAACTTGAAACTTCTCCGATACCAAACACAGCAGTTCGTTATTCAGCTTCCAATATGGACATTGCCATATTGGAACTTTTTGCAAAATTAATTAGTGACAACGTCAATTAAAAAAAGCTCTTACGGTAATTGTTGTGAGGTTAAAAAATCATGAACAGCAGTATCGACATTGCTTTAGGATAGGATTGTAATTAAAACAGACTCATACATGCTCAATACTCTGCAACGTTCCACAACTAGCAACCCAGCAGTCCATCACTGCTAATTTATTAAACAGAAGCTTTCATACGAGCTAATTAGAAACCACTCTATATATCACAGATACCTATTGGAACTGCTCACCGTTTTTCTCTTGTGCTTATTTACGTCTGTTTCCGCTGAAATACAGATGTGCGACTCAGGTATCTGCAGGTCATTCAGAGCTGAAAAAAGAGCAGCCCTTGATCAATTATTCTTTCTGGTAATTTTCTTTGTTGTGCATGGAATCTCGTGAAATTTTTTCCCTTAATTTACATTGAAAGAAATTAACGTAAATTACAAGTTTACTACCCCATTTCGTAGAGGAAAAATGTTACAACGCAGCAAATGAAGATTTGTGGCCCTTCTTGATAAAAATTCATTTAAAAATTTTGCCTTCTCGTGACATCGCTTACGGAAGGAAGAATGAGCTGCAGGTCGGCACCTCCGCGTATGATAAAAGAGGGAGGAGAACACACGTCGACCTTACTGGGCGGAGATCCGTTCCGCACACGCCACTCGTAGCACGCCAGTGAGGAGCACCGAATGAGTCCACGAAGAAAAAGCCGTAAACTAATTTGGAACGACTTTGAAAATTGTAAGGTAAAGCGGAATTATTCTCTTCTCGCAACTATATGCAAAAGCTTGAAAAGGAGTGGTTATATTCAGACTAAAGGCACATGCTGCAAGAAGGCACATGCTGCAAGCGTTTTTTCGAAGCATTTCGTTGTTGACAGAGCAACGGAAACTTTCTTGGAGCATGTGGCTTCATTTTGAGTTGAGCATTGGCTGAACGAAACCGTCTACGGCACTGTGAAATGCTCATGTGATTCTACCGTAAAAATAT
The DNA here is from genome assembly GCF_023898315.1 of Schistocerca nitens. NCBI lineage: Eukaryota > Metazoa > Arthropoda > Insecta > Orthoptera > Acrididae > Schistocerca > Schistocerca nitens. The sequence continues at coordinate 485,649,195 of NC_064614.1, read as the reverse complement.
GAAATAAAAGGACACTTTATTGCTGTGTGCGTTTTATTCGAAATGAGTTCCTTGCTCTCTGCCTCTGGACCGTATTTCTTCCCACCGTCCCCAGGCTACGATGCCATTTGGCATCCGTGTGCAACGTGTGCTTGGGTCCCTCGGTGTGGAGCCTGTACGACCCCAAATCCAGGGTTTTAACCGCCTGCCACCCTGGTTACAGGAGAGGCCCAGAGCGATTTTAGATTTGGTGCGGTACAGGAGAGATAGCACTCCTGCTTCCGTTTTTAATGCGGTTTTTTCTGCCGTTTTATTTGAGCAACACGACCATGTAGCTGTTTCTACGGATGGGTCTAAGCAGGGTGACTCTGTTGACTACTCTGTCGTCTTCCAGGATCGTGTCCTCAAGGTCAGACTGCCTCCAGAATTTACTATCTTTGACGCAGAATTATATGCCATCTTGCGGGCACTGGAGCAGATGAGACTTTCTCCCAGTGTTAGACTTCTACTCTGTTCAGATTCTTTGAGCGCCCTTTACTCTCTCCAGCGGCCGGCCGGAATGGTCGAGCGGTTCTAGGCGCTTCAGTCTAGAACCGCGCGACCGCTACGGTCGCAGGTTCGAATCCTGCCTCGGGCAAGGATGTGTGTGCTGTCCTTAGGTTAGTTAGGTTTAAGTAGTTCTAAGTCCTAGGGGACTGATGACCTCAGATGTTAAGTCCCATAGTGCTCATAATATTAAAAATTTGGAAAGATATTAAAGTAATATTTTCAGTCTACATAAATGACAATATTATTATTTTGCTACGATCTTTCAGGCAGTTAAGTATCATGCCATTAAACTACATGATTTTGCGGCCATAGATCGATGGAGTGCACCCATTTTGCTTGAAATGTTTCACTACCGAAACTTATAATCAAATATAATTACGCCGTGTGTGTTTTGTAAGGAACGAATCACAAAAACTTGCCAGAAAAAAAGTATGAATATAGAATATCAGCCTCCTAACAGGCATACACAGGAGCAGACATAGGCTCACATTACAGTATAGTAGTGATGAAGAGTAGGCTGAAGTTTAAGACATTACTCAGGAAGAATCAATATGCAAAGAAGTCGGATGGGGAAGTACTAAGGATTGACGAGATGCGTTGAAGTTCTCTAAGGTTATAGATACAACAATAAGGAATAGCTCAGCAGGCAGTACAGTTGAAGAGGAATGGGCGTCTTTAAAATGGGCCATCACAGAAGTTGGAAAGGAAAACATAGGTGCAAAGAAGGTAACTGCGAAGAAACCATGGCTAACAGAAGATATGCTTCAATTGATCGATGAAAGGAGGAAGTACAAAAATTTTCCGGGAAACTCAGGATTAGAGAAATACAGATCACTGAGGAATGAAATAAATAGGAAGTGCAGGAAAGCTAAGACGAAATGGCTCCAGGAAAAATGTGAAGACGTCGAAAAAGATATGATTGTAACATGGACAGACTCAGCATACAGGAAAGTCAATACAATCTTCGGTGACATTAAAAGCAAGGGTGATAACATTAAGAGTGCAACGGGAGTTCCACAGATAAATTCGGAGGGAGAGAGCGGTTAGGTGGAAGGAATACACTGAAAGTCTCTATGAGGTGGAAGATTTGTCTGATGGGACACAAGAAGAAACAGTAGTCGATTTAGAAGAGTATGGGATCCAGTACTAGAATCAGAATTTAACAGAGCTTTGGAGGACTTAAGATCAAATAAAGCAGTAGGGATAGATAAAATTCCATCAGAATTTCTAATATCATTGGGGGAAGTGGCAACAAAACGACTATTCACGTTGGTGTGTAGAATGTATGACTTCCTACGGCATACCATCTGACTTTCGGAAACGCATCATCACACAATTCCGAAGACGGCAAGAGCCGACCAGTGCGAGAATTACCGCACAATCTGCTTAACAGCTCATGCTTCCAAGTTGCTGACAAGAATAATATACCGAAGAATGGAAAAGAAAATTGAGAGTGCGTTAGATGACGAACAGTTTTTGAACGAGAGAGGCAATTCTGACGTTGGGGTTGATAATGGAAGCAATGAGAGGCACCCACATGCCTTGCTCATACTGTGGCATCAAGCAGTCAGGCCTGCAAGATGAGTGGTCTGCCAAGCGAGTGGATTTATTCATATTTCTCAATGACTGATTATGAGCTCTAGTACTCACAATTAAGCTACAAATTATTCTCATGTTTGAACACTACGCAACGGAAACGGTTAATGCACATCTGACTATTAGTAATTTACACAACTCTGACTGTTCACTACGCACTGGCAATACCACATTTTCTTTCTTACCCAACGGCTTTGATCAACACGTGGCGATCGCATTGAATATGAATGGCGCACACATTATAAATTCTGGATATCATGACAACATACTATTCGAAGGAAAAGGCCACCAATCTTTTTCTTTTCACTATCTTTTTTATTCCGATGAATTCTATAACCTAAACACACCATTACGTTTTCTACAATAATTACACATGAGAAACTCCGCCCATCGGGCTTGGCTTTACATTGGTGATTCTCTATCTTATGGTCTCGTAATTATCTAACACTACAGTGCACTTTCTGGATAGGATGGTGGATCTTTTGCTATATCTCACACTTCGACTCTCATACCCATCATCACGAAAATTTCCTCCAGACCGAGCGGTACAAAAGGAACATGCATAACCCACTACCTCTGAACCTATCTTGCTACTCTCCCATGCAAACCACACATACTTAAATTACATGAAATACACCACACTGGAAACATGGAATACAACACAAGGAATGGTCACAACGTTGTAATCACATCAGTTTTAGCTTCCCCACTTCAATTAGTATTCATGCCAGTTTCACATGACACTGTCCCATTTCGTAGCTTTTCTTTCCTACAATGAACTCTGGAGGATATATGCACGTCTTCCTATGCAATGCAAGCCAAGTGGTGTTGCTGGATAGACGGCTGACTCACCTTGCTTCACTCTTAGAGTATTATAGTTTGAATCAAGCGTTCACGGAACATAACACGCAAAGTAATATTAAGAATGTATTCGTCACATACGCGAGTCCTCAACTGATACCATGGACGAGTACTTCTCTTTATCCTTTGTCTCATACACAGATTGAGACTCACACAGTACTCACCATGTGAAAGTACTCGTCTCTAATTTCAAGTCCTGCACACGCCATTTCTTAAATATTTCCAACTTATAGTACACACGCCAGTAATTCAGCTTAACTTATGCACTCGGAAGTATTTCAACTTATTGCTACACGTGGTTTCACTGTGACCGTTGGTCACTTCCGAAGATTACTATGATCCCCTTAATATTACCTGCCTGGCATTTAATTCTCCCCACAAAAGTTCCTGAAATAGAGAAATTATTATTCCAAACTACTCTTAAGTATGCCACATGCATACCATTCTCTCCACCCTTTTGTTTTTACGGAGCACACCTAAGACATGTCTTACCAACACAAGATCCAGCACCAGAGTGCTGAAACATGGCTGTTCTTCAGGTCATCTCGCACCTCTGTCGAAGTGGGGGAGCACCTTGCTACCGTATTGGTCAGCCACATTTCAGGCACTCAAAGTTCGGGTAAATTTCATTTCTTTCGTTCCACCAAAGGTGACCAAAGGATCATCTCAAAGATGATCATGTATTGCACCTTCACTATCTGCTGTTAGCAGACGACCATACATTCATTCATTTCACAGATCTCACCAAATTGGGTGTAGGGATTTATTTTGTGGGAGTGCACATGTGACCAATTAAATAAATAAATTGTCATTCTTTCCTATACTGGTAAATCGGCTTCGGTGTATTAAGTGAAATTGAGTTATTATTACAAAAATATGTTGTTCTGACAAGAATAACGAAGAATGTTGTACCTATTTTCAATGTCAGGTGGTACTGTACCCTTTCACCACCGGCTACCCATGCAGAAAAAAATGGCACGGTACTATCCTTGCAATGCGAGGGTAGTTCCGAACATTTTTTAAGAAAGCTGTATTAGAACAAGACATCATAATATCCAGGAGGAGACCTTAGCCCATGGTTACCTCAAATAGACGACCAAATGCTGCTACTTTTCCAAATTATTGACACAGTTGTTGCATTATTGTACTCTCCACAATCCGGAGCAACATACACATACAAATGTACAAAAATACAAATGACAAATGAAACATTACATCATACAAATACAAATAATAGTGAGATAAAAATTTGCTTAGTTACCATGATCTCTGTTATTTTTAGGAATAATCCAAACTTCACTAATTCTATAACAAATAAAGAAAATACTAATTGTGCTCATGAAATTTTAAATAGCTCACCGTCCAAACACTGAGCAAGTAATCTGACATTCATAAATTGCAGGGTAAAATGTGTACACAACAATGTCTAAATACAAAACAAATCAACAAAAGAAAAAAATTGTGTACATTAGTTACATGTAGAATTTCAGGCTCCATACCATTACTCCAAAATGTACATCAAACCTACAGAGAAATAAAACTGAGAAAAAAAACAATGAAATATACCTCAAGTTACAAACTTGTTATGTAACATAGTTCATCTAAGACATCATGTCATATCTCGTTGACTATCATCACTTAAGCAATTACCACCACTACTCGACTGTGAATTTAACCTTATCCTTGTCCACCAGTAAAAATACCTGCTGCTGAGCTAATCAGGCCATCAACTTTGATCAATACACACAGTAAATAGTTAGCAATAAGAATCATAAAAGAAGGTTGTATACCTGGAAGAATCCTGGCGATGCTAAAAGGTATCAGATACATTATATAATGGTAAGACAGAGATTTAGGAATCAGGTTTTAAATTGTAAGACATTTCCAGGGGCAGATGTGGATTCTGACCACAATCTATTGGTTATGAACTGCAGATTGAAACTGAAGAAACTGCAAAAAGGTGGGAATTTAAGGAGTTGGGACCTGGATAAACTGAAAGAACCAGAGGTTGCAGAGAGTTTCAGGGAGAGCATAAGGGAACAATTGACAGGAATGGGGGAAAGTAATACAGTAGAAGAAGAGTGGGTAGCTCTGAGGGATGAAGTAGTGAAGGCAGCAGACGATCAAGTAGGTAAAAAGACGAGGGCTAATAGAAATCCTTGGGTAACAGAAGAAAAATTGAATTTAATTGATGAAAGGAGAAAATATAAAAATGCAGTAAATGAAGCAGGCAAAAAGGAATACAAACGTCTCAAAACTGAGATCGACAGGAAGTGCAAAATGGCTAAGCAGGGTTGGCTAGAGGACAAATGTAAGGATGTAGAGGCTTGTCTCACTAGGGGTAAGATAGATTCTGCCTACAGGAAAATTAAAGAGACCTTTGGAGAGAAGAGAACCACTTGTATGAATATCAAGAGCTCAGATGGAAACCCAGTTCTAAGCAAAGAAGGGAAAGCAGAAAGGTGGAAGGAGTATATAGAGGGCCTATACAAGGGCGATGTACTCGAGGACAATATTATGGAAATGGAAGAGGATGTAGATGAAGATGAAATGGGAGATAAGATACTGCGTGAAGAGTTTGACAGAGCACTGAAAGACCTGAGTTGAAACAAGGCCCAGGGAGTAGACAACATTCCATTAGAACTACTGACGGCCTAGGGAGAGCCAGTCATGACAAAACTCTACCATCTGGTGAGCAAGATGTATGAGACAGGCGAAATACCCTCAGACTTCAAGAAGAATATAATAATTCCAATCCCAAAGAAAGCAGGTGTTGACAGATGTGAAAATTACCGAACTATCAGTTTAATAAGTCACAGCTGCAAAATACTAACGCGAATTCTTTACAGACGAATGGAAAAACTGGTAGAAGCAGACCTCGGGGAAGATCAGTTTGGATTCCATAGAAATGTTGGAACACGTGAGGCAATATTAACCTTACGACTTATCTTAGAAGAAAGATTAAGAAAAGGCAAACCTACGTTTCTAGCATTTGTAGACTTGGAGAAACCTTTTGACAATGTTAACTGGAATACTCTCTTCCAAATTCTGAAGGTGGTAGGGATAAAATACAGGGAGCGAAAGGATATTTACAATTTGTACAGAAACCAGATGGTAGTTATAAGAGTCGAGGGGCATGAAAGGGAAGCAGCGGTTGGTAATGGAGTGAGACACGGTTGTAGCTTCTCCCCGATGTTATTCAATCTGTATATTGAGCAAGCAGTAAAGGAAGCAAAAGAAAAATTCGGAGTAGGTATTAAAATTCGTGGAGAAGAAGTAAAAACTTTGAGGTTCGCCGATGACATTGTAATTCTGTCAGAGACAGCAAAGGACTTAGAAGAGCAGTTGAACGGAATGGACAGTGTCTTGAAGGGAGGATATAAGATGAACATCAACAAAAGCAAAACGAGGATAATGGAATGTAGTCAAATTAAATCGGGCGATGCTGAGGGAATTAGATTAGGAAATGAGACACTCAAAGTAGTAAAGGAGTTTTGCTATTTAGGGAGTAAAATAACTGATGATGGTCGAAGTAGAGAGGATATAAAATGTAGACTGGCAATGGCAAGGAAATCGTTTCTGAAGAAGAGAAATTTGTTAACGTCGAGTATAGACTTAAGTGTCAGGAAGTCGTTTCTGAAAGTATTTGTGTGGAGTGTAGCCACGTATGGAAGTGAAACATGGACGATAACTAGTTTGGACAAGAAGAGCATAGAAGCTTTCGAAATGTGGTGCTACAGAAGAATGCTGAAGATTAGATGGGTAGATCACATAACTAATGAGGAGGTGTTGAATAGGATTGGGGAGAAGAGAAGTTTGTGGCACAACTTGACTAGAAGAAGGGATCGGTTGGTAGGACATGTTTTGAGGCATCAAGGGATCACAAATTTAGCATTGGAGGGCAGCGTGGAGGTTGCAGTAGGTACTGGGAGATGAAGAAGCTTGCACAGGATAGAGTAGCATGGAGAGTTGCATCAAACCAGTCTCAGGACTGAAGACCACAACAACAACAACAAGTGCTTGAATCCACCAGTAGCTCTCGTATTTTACTCTACTGCTAATTTCTCCGTTGTTACATATTGAGACGACAAGAACTTGCATTTCCACTAGCCTCCGTTACATTTCAGTGTGAAATATCACCACTGTGATAATGAAAATAAGTGGCTTCAGTCAACACACCAACAAGATTATTACTGTCCACGACATCAAAATGCATCAGTTAATTCCAACATTTGTTGTGCAATGCTACCTCTTGTCCCCTGTGACAACCTACTGACTAATGCAACACGAGCCGCTACGTTAGTATTACGCCACTGGCTAATAATTAAAGCATCCTTGTACCAAAAATTCTAATAAACAAGCTACGTGAACTTGATAACCCAAAACAAACAAAAAAACACACTAACTATTCTAAACACATTTGTTAATGAAATACAATTACACTTGCTGTCCATTCAGGAATAAAACATATAAAAAATTACCAGTACAAATACAGTATTCCATGTCTTGCGAGTCACATGGAATCATTTCATTCTGTGATTTTCTTGGGGTCAAAAAGTTCCTGATAGTTTTCCTAGAAACACTGTCTCAGTGTCAAAGCTCTCCTATGGTTACCCGGACGAAAGTCTTTAGGTCACTCAAATTGGCATTTTGAACACGCACTGAACAGTAAAGTGTATCTCACATTAAACACAAATGTCACAGTCACTCTCAGAGTACCATCCACACGAATATGGTCGTCCAGAAATGGCTCTGCAACTACTATTACCCACGGTCCTGCCCTTTCAGTTCATGGTGTAATTAAGTCTTAAGTTCCAACAAACAGCACTTATTCCCACACCAATTAAAGAAATGTATCCTACTACAAATGCAAAAGACAATGTCCCACTTTAGTTTCTTGCGTTCATATAATAATTAGTCACCAAACGACAACTGTCCTCTTTAAGTATACCAAACATCCCACATGCAATTTACAAAGCACACTTAACAAGTCACTGCCAAAATTTATGGATCCCACTGTTCAGTGGTCAAGACAAAACAAAACAATCGTCCTGTCTGCTAAAGACAAAATCTTTTCCATCACTCACAACGTGGAAACACCAGTCCTTCACTTTCCACCTTATTGAGACATACGAGCAGTCATCTTATTTCACAGCTCCACAGTCCAGTACTAGTTAATAGCTGCTGTTAAAAAATGCCCGCCGGACTCTGCCCCGCGTCGTTCATTCTGCCGTGGCGCCGCCGCGCGAGCTGTTGAGCAGAAAAACCACCCGCTGTTGCCTCTGCGGGATACTGTCTCCAGTCGTAAGGGTGGCGCAACTTATGAATGGCCAATGGTAGGTGCGTGTCGCCCCAGGTCGTTGACCTGTTGTAGCGGGCGTATGGAGTGTACCCCGACGAACAGTGGAGTGGGGAGCGCAGTGGCTCTGTCGCCTCTCCCATGCCGTCGTCAACTTGGCCTCCTGCATTTTTATGTAGGTACAGGCGCGTTCTGCGTCGGCACCTCAGCGCTATGACACCCAATCAGTCAGACCCTTCCACACATCTCGCAACATTACAGACAAAAGGATATTCTTACAGTATTTAAATACTCATTGATTACATGTGTGATCTATTAGATACATTGGTAATAAAAGAATCTTTGTTCTAAAAAACATAAAATCATACACGCTAGTTTTCTACACATACAATATCAACAATCCCTTTTCTATATACAACCCACACTTGTGCAATTGATTGTACCTGTCGTAAATCATACACAACATGAAAGTGTTAAAAAAAAAAAGGAATAAGAAAAATATCCTATCACAGTGAACATTTTAGAAACTGATGACTCCAAATCTACAACGTACAATGCACCTTTGTGCTTGTAACAGACAGAAATTAGTATCTCTTTACATATTTTACCTTTTATTATATATAGCAACATTTCTGGGACATATATGTACCATACACATGACGTCATATCCTGAGCTACCATCGAGGTTCATCCAAACCAAACAATAAAGCACAATAATGTTTTACTTATGGATTGGTAGCATCCCCTTTACAGGAGTGTGCGCATTGATCACACTACTCTATGACTCTCACTCAACTGACACCACATTTTCCTTCTCATTCAGTCCATTAATAAACCAACAGAATAGGTCTAGAAGTCAGCTAACCTTAACACCACCACACTCACGTCAACATACCATAACTTTGCGCCCTTATACTCAACGATATAACACATGGAGTTATTTTGTAGATAGCATTCCAGTCTCCGATTTCGTCCTTTCACTCTGGAACCTCTCTCCATTGGCTTACCTCTGCATTCACTTTACCGATTATTCATCCTGCTAAACATCAACTTAGAATTGCAACATTTCATCTAAGAACAAAAAAATACACAAATTATTCATCCTGCAAAATAACTGTACACATTCTTGGTACCGTTTTGATTAGTTATACTGGTACCAGGCTTCAACAACAACAAAAAAATATTATTTTTGCCATATTGCAAATGTTATGGTAAGAATTAGATTTACATTTATATTAAACCTTACGTCAGTATTCCACAACGTTCACCATCTGGATCTCATACTCCCTTTATGTCCTTTCATGTTGTGCAGTTGTCCTCATCTCTTCATTCGTATTTCTGCTCTCCGTCCGACCGTTACTCCATCATTTCCTGGTCGTCCTTCGCCATTGGCATCAATCTCGTTGCAGCATACACAGGCCTCTCTGTAACATGCATCTAAGACATCTCCACATTATTAATTCTACTCACCTTTATTTACCACTGTTTCCTCACGTCGAATCTCTCTTTATTACTCACACTGCTTCACGTCGCTTCTCTCCTTAAATATCACCTTTATCAACTATTATTTATTACTTCACTTCTCTCACTATCTACCATCTTTATCCACTCATTAATCATCACGTCCTTTCTGCTTGATCCTTATTCATATGACAAAAAATACGTACATACACCACTCTGTCGACTCATTCGACCAATCTATTCCGTCGTACTTCCTGACATCCCGCCTGAAAATTCTTATGTTCGATTTGACCCTGCACAATGTTACGCACCACAAATAAATACACTGACTATCTACCATAACCTGCCTACTTTCGACCTATCCTTAACTTTTCCATAATTTGATGTTAGAAATTTGATGAAGCCCATGTGATTGTTTTCCCTTGATCGCCTCAATCAGTACAGCATTTTCATGGACAATCCGCCTCACTCTGAATGGTCCACTGTACACAGTAAAGAATTTGCTAGTTAGGAATCTATGCTTACATGAAAATTAAATGTGTGCAGAGAATATACAAGCTGGGAGAAAGGTACAGCACAAGTGTCAGAAACTTTGGTGCTAGTGGCCTCTTTCCCTAACACCAGATTCCGAACAACCATACGCAGCACTTCATTATAACTGTCACCACGACAATGACATACTATAGATCAGATGGCAGTTGATCTAAAAACTTCGATCACATTGCTAATGTTACCTGTAACAGCAGTGTAAACGTACCCTATGCCATACAGATCACAATGTTGACTTTTTACATTACGTGTTAAGTACCTGCAATAGTCAAATCGCACTAATTAAACTGTGCTCATTGGCATTATTACATAACATTTTAGCAACTGGTTTATGAGGAAACAGTCCTTTTACTTTAGTGATCCAAATCAAAATTTGCAAATTTTTGTAAGCCTTAGTGTCTTTTTTCTCTGAGAGACCAGCCTAACAGATGCCATTACTGGTGTTTTATTCTATGATCAGAAGTATGGTATTTGCATTCCTACATATCAGTAGAATATGTCTGCTACAAAGACAATTTTCAGTGCCAGCGCCATGTGTTTTAAGGCAACTTGCTAAGGGCTGATATGTTGGATTAGTTTCTCCTATCCATCAATCCATTATGACAAGAATGAAATGCCAGGATTCCATGCTCTCCTGTCATTCTGATAGTTTCTGCCGTTCCTATCCTCGACTCTGTCTGACCTATGTGTCGTGTCTCCGTTCACGATGTTGCTCTCATTACCCAGTTCCTGTAACAAGTGCTGAAATGACGCAGAATCTTCTAAGCCTGTGCCTGCTATCGCTATATCTCTGCGCAATGTCACTGGCAACTTCGTTATACAGATTCTAATGAGCTCCCCAGGTTCGTATGGTACATCCAAATACCTGTTTCGTCTTAGCATTTCCTGATAGCACGCCACTGGATCTCTTATATCACCTTCGTTACAATTTGGCATCATTAATATGCTTTGCGTAACCTGGTGCTGCTTACTTTTCGACCAGAATTCATTTAAAAACTTGTCACAAAATTTCTTGTAGCTACTACAGTCTTTAATAACTTTCAGCATTTTCGCTCTAGCCTCGTCCCTCAAATGGTTACACACAAACCTCATTTTGAGGAGCGGTCTCCACGATGAAGGTAATGAATCTTGAAATTGAGACAGCCACAGGAATGGATATTGGTAGTTATCAGGATCCGGAAAACGTTCGTACCGACACGAAATGCCTCCTACATTCCTCTTCTGAATTTATATTTTCTGACCTTGGACCATACCCAGTTGGGTTTGCCACCTGTTTTATCCGACACAACCGTTTATCTAACTCTCTGAGTTCGTCTTCCTCTTTCTGCCTATTTTCCTTTTTTGAACTTATCTCACTCTCCCTCTGCAATCTACCTGGTGGTGTGTCACCTTCGCTACTGCACGCTAATTGCAAATGTGCTAGTTCTTCCCTATGTTTCCTACTTATTTCTAATTGCGCCTCTTTAAGCTGTAATAGTGATTGTATCTCCTCCTGGTCGGCAAAAACCTCTCGCTGCATACTGTCAGAGCCTGTCTCGCCTCTTACACTGATCTTTTCTACATCTGCACCAATCGTATTCATCCTGACCACTACCTCCTCAACTTCATCCTTGTGTTCATTTAGCGCCACTTCCTGCCGGGTGACTTGAGCTTCCACGCTGTCTAATGCCCCTTGTTTATCTGCGAGTAGAGTCCTCCACTACCTCTTTGGTTCGCTCATCCGGCAACACATCCCTAGGTTCTGTGATATCACTCTCTATCGAAATTATTCGTACCTCCAAATTATTGGGTACTGTACCCTTTCAGCAAGACTAAAGAAAAATCAAGATACGTTCATAGGATTTGTCGACCTGGGAAAAGCGTTCGACAGTGTCAAATGGTATAAGAAGTTCGAAATTCTGAGAAAAGTAGGGGTAAGCTATAGGGACAGACGGGTCATATACAGTATGTACAATAGCCAAGAGGTATTAACAGTGGACGACCAAGAACGAAGTGCTCGTATTAAAAATGGTGTAAGACAAGGATGTAGCTTCTAGCTCCTATTGATCAATCTGAAAATCGAAGAAGCAATGATGGAAATATAAGAAAGGTTCACGATTGCAATTAAAATTCAAGGAGAAAGGATATCAATGATGAGATTCGCTGATGACATTGCTAACCAGAGTGAAAGTGAAGAAGAATTACATTATCTGCTGAATGGAATGCACAGTCTAATGAGTTTGGATTGAGAGTAAACCGGAGAAAGACGAAGGTAATGAGTAGTAGAAATAAGAACAGCGAGAAACTTAACTTCAGGATTGATGGTCATGAAGTAGATGAAGTAAAGGAATTCTGCCACTGAGGCAGTAAAATAACCAATGGCGATCGGAGCAAAGGGGACATCAAAAGCAGACTAGCAATGGCGAAAAGGGCATTCCAGCCAAGAGAAGTTTACTAATATCAAATACCAGCCTTAATTTGAGGAAGACATTTCTGAGAATGTACGTCTGGAGTGCAGCATTGTATGGTAGTAAAACATAGACTGTGGGAAAACCGCAACAGAAGAGAATGAAGCATTTGAGATGTAGTGTTACAGACGAATGTTGAAAATTAGGTGGACGGATAGGGTAAGGAATGAGGAGGTTCTGCACAGAATCGGAGAGGAAAGGAACATGTAAAAAACACTGATAAGAAGAAGGGACTTCGATGGTACTAGAGGGAGCTGTAGAGGGCAAAAACTGTAGAATTAGACAGAGATTGGAATACATCCAGCAAACGTGTACGGGTATGCAGACAATCTCATGAGTCCATGGACTTTGCATGTCATCAGGGGACTGTTCAAGCTGGTGGAGGCTCTGGATTGGTGTCGGGCGTGTGCAGTTGGAGTGATGTGGACGCCTGATACGTCGAGATACGACTGCGACAGGTGACACGTACATAAGCATCCTGTCTGATCATCTGCATCCATTCATATCCATTGTGCATTCCGACGGACTTTGGCAATTCCAGAAGGACTAAGAGACACCCTACACTTGCAGAATTGCTACATACTGGCTCCAGGAACACTCTTCTGAGTTTAAACATTTCCTCAGGCCACCAAGCTTCCCAGACATGATCATTATTGAGCGTATTTGTGATGCCTTGCAACGAGCTGTTCAGAAGGGATCTCCACCCCTTTATACTCTTACGTATTTATGGACAGACCTGCAGTTCCCTCCAGCATTAGCCGAGTCTATGGCACGTCGTGTTGCGGTACTTCTGCGTGCTTGCGGGGTCCCTACAGTATACTACGTATGTGTACCTGTTTCTTTGGGTCCTCAGTGTATAAAAGGTGGTCCATTGATCGTGATCGGGCCAAATATCTCACGAAATAAGGGTCAAACGAAAAAACTACAAAGAACGAAACGTGTCTAGTTTGAAGGGGGAAACCAGATGGCGCTATGGTTGGCCTGCTAGATGGCGCTGCCATATGTCAAACGGATATCAACAGCGTTTTTTTTTTAAATAGGAACCACCATTTTTTGTTAGATATTCGTGTAGTACGTAAAGAAATATGAATATTTTTGTTGGACCACATTTTTCGCTTTGTGATAGATGGCGCTGTAATAGTCACAAACATATGGCTCTCAATTTTAGACCAACAGTTGGTAACAGGCAGGTTTTTAAATTAAAATACAGAACGTAGGTACGTCTGAACATTTTATTTCGGTTGTTTCAATGTGATACATGTACCTTTGTGAACTTATTATTTCTGAGAACGCATGCAGTTACAGCGTAATTACCTGTAAATACTACATTAATGCAATAAATGCTCAAAATGATGTCCGTCATCCTCAATGCATTTGGCAATACGTGTAACGACATTCCTCTCAACAGCGAGTAGTTCGCCTTCCGTAATGTTCGCACGTGCATTGACAATACGCCGACGCATGTTCTCAGGCGCTGTCGTTGGATCACGATAGCAAATATCCTTCAGCTTTCCCCACAGAAAGAAATGCGGGGACGTCAGATCCGGTGCGGGCCATTGTATGGTTCTTCGGCGACCAATTTACCCGTCATGAAATATGCTATTCAATACCGCTTTAGCCGCATGCGAGCTATGTGCTGGACATCCATTATGTTGGAAGTACATCGCCGTTCTGTCATGCGGGGAAACACCTTGTAGTAACATCGGTAGAACATTAGTAGGAAATCAACATACATTGCACCATTTAGATTGTCGTCGTTAAAATGGGGGCCAATTATCCTTCCTCCCATAATGCCGCACCATACATTAACCCGCCAAGGTCACTGATGTTCCACTTGTCGCCGTCATCGTGGATTTTCCGTTGCCCAATAGTACATATAATTCCGGTTTACGTTACCGCTGTTGGTGAATGACGCTTCTACGTCAAATAGAACGCGTGCAAAAAATCTGTCACCGTCCCGTAATTTCTCTTGTGCGCAGTGGCAGAACTGTACACGACGTTCAAAGTCGTCGCCATGCAATTCCTGGTGCATAGAAATATGGTACGGGTGCAATCGATGTTGATGTAACTTTCTCAACACCGACGTTTTTGAGATTCCCGATTCTCGCGCAATTTGTCTGCTGTTGATGTGCGGATTAGCCGCGACAGCAGCTAAAGCACCTACTTGGGTATCATCATTTGTTGCAGGTCGTGGTTGACGTTTCACATGTGGCTGAACACTTCCTGTTTCCTTAAATAACGTAACTATCCGGCAAACGGTCCGGACACTTGGATGATGTCGTCCAGGATACCGAGCAGCATACGTAGCACACACCCGTTGGGCATTTTGATCACAATAGCCATACATCATCACAATATCGACCTTTTCCGCAATTGGTAAAAGGTCAATTTCAACATGGGTAATGTATCACGAAGCAAATACCGTCCGAACTGGCCGAATGTTACGTGATACCACGTACTTATGCTTTTGTGACTATTACAGCGCCATCTATCACAAAGCGAAAAAAGTGGTCCAACTAAAATATTCATATTTCTTTACGTACTACACTAATATCTAATAAAAATGGGGGTTCCTATTTTTTAAAAAACCCACTTGATATCTGTTTGTCCTATGGCAGCGCCATCTATCGGGCCAACCATAGCGCCATTTGGTTTCCCCCTTCGAGCTATACAAGTTTCGTTCTTTGTAGTTTTTTCGTTTGATGCTTATTTCGTGAGATATTTGGCCCAGTCACGATCAATGGACCACCCTATATATTCTAAACACCAGATACTCCAATAGATCCAGAATGGTTTTTAAATAGAAAATAACAATCTACAGCCACAGCAGGGACCATAAGGAATATTTCTTTGAATCTGAAGCCTTAAAACAAAGTTACAATTAAAACATTGAATTTTTATCTCAGAACATATATGGCAGAGGCGTAGAAACGCTTCTACAATCGGCTCAGTACCTCATATCAAGTCAATTCTGCGAAGAAACCTTTAGACACCGGTACACAGTATATGCTGAAAGAGATTGGTTACTGCATGAGCCACTGATTACAATAAGCATATATCATTTAGCCACTGTAGCAAAAGGCAACCTAGAATAATTTTAATTTAAAGCTGATATTTCAGAGAACTAGTATACAATGATTAATAACCATTGAACTTGCATTAACGAATAAGGACGTATTAGTCGGGTTACATACTTTAGTGCCGACATCGCAGACCAAAGGCAACTCAAATATGAAAACTCGTCCCACTAAAATACTTGGGCACAGGCTAGAATTTCCAACATTAATTCGTGACTCGTGCCTCAGACATGCACAAGAATTACAATCTGAAGTCCCTTTAAACACCAAGCTGAGTTACAGTGGTCTCCTCCTTTCAAGAACACATGACATCATTTACAGGTCACTAAAATAATCCAGTAAGGTAACTGAAATTCATTCGTACAACATACCAGAGCAAAAGTTCCAGTGCACAACTTTAAAGTCTCCCAGAAACACAATTTAACAGATATTAACGTCAACTCGCTCTCTTAACGACAGCAAAATGACTGCAATCTATCATCATGGAGACGGGAATAGCAACGAATCGAACACAGCAGAAAAACAGCCGACGTCATGGTTAACACGGCTCTGGCAGTCCGGTACTTCCCTCATAGCTAAAGCCTAGTTTACACGACGACATTGGGTTGCGCCACACGTTGCGTGGAATGAGTTGCACGCAAGTGGTTTCATATTCGACTGTAGACACGGCGACACCAGTATACACTTCAGTTTCGTCGTTTTGTGGGTACCTGAGTCGTGTCTGAAATGAAAGTTTTGGCAGCTGCACGTCGCACGAGTTGTGATGGACTTAAAGCTTGTTGCGTGGAATCGCTGCATAAGAAAAAAAAATAAGGGAACGTGTTTCGATTCGTGACTGGATGAAGAAAAGACGTCAGCTCGGTTGCTCAGCATACTTGCTAAAATAATTTATAACGAAAGATCCAAGAAGTTCTTTTAATTATCTTAGAATGTCACCAGAACTGTTCACGTGCAGTACATGAAGCACTGTCGCTAGAACTGAAATTACATATCATATTGCATGAATTACAATCGAGAACATGCTGTAAGATACGGTTTTAGTTGGTGATGACGCTGTTTCATTAACACAAATAATTATTAAACATTAACAGTAATAATTATTAACATTACCAACAACAATTATTCAAAGCAGGCCGCATTAAGAAGAGAATGGTTTGCAAACTACTCTCTTGAAGATAGATCTGTACAGTGGCAATATTCCAAAATTCTAACATATGTGAATGGGGAACACTGCAGCGACGTTTTAAATAGATGAATATTGAATAAAGAATGCAGCTTCTTGAATTTGTATAGCCTTCCCCCCATTCAATAATATTCCTTATCAATGAGTTGGCCAACTCTAACGATGGGATTTTAGTCTTGTAGACGAGAGCATTGCCACAGCTAGAATTACACTTGCTTGTATTTTTCTTAATTCAGTTGTGTATGTGCTCCTAACTCAATAAATTTTGCCCTGCAGCTCAGATACTGTCAAACCATCTGTATTATGATCGTACATGACGGTCTCAGCGGCAGCAATACGTTGCTTATTTTTGTAATCAGCATCACTGAAATCCTACAAACACCTATGCAAAGCATAGATGTCCAAAAAGCGAACATTATTCTCCGTTCCCCACTTCGTATTTCAGTTTGTCTACACACTACGAACACACATAACCTCAAACCTCATGCAACTAGTGTCGCCGAAGTTGGAACACCCCGAAAGTGTTTAGTTTCACCAACGAGTTGCGCAAACGCGTGGCGCGCATGCGCTGTAGCCGGTAGCGCGGGTGCCTGCAACCAAGTGTCGCCGTGTAAACTAGGCTTAACACTACTCTCCTTAAAGTTGCGAAACTATGAATACAAGCTTCCTTCAGGCCGCGAAGTTTCCTCTACTGCACCACCAGACAGGACGTCGCCTGTAAACTTGTTTTTGATTCTGCTCCACACCCCATACTGCTGCGACCAAAGACAACGAAACCCGGTTCGCTGCGGTTCCCCGAGAGGGAACCACAAGCCCTGCAGTCAAAGACGAGAGGCGACCAAAGTCGATATCGCCCGATAAGCCTCCACGACTCTTATGCATTATTCATTCTTCCACGATTTTGTCGACTAATTTGTGGACTGGAACATTATTAATCGCAATTATTACTTTTGACTGATTTCGCCTCGAAAATAATTTTACTCTCGATTTCTGTGCATTTAACAATGAATGTCTGCAGAACTTTTATACTTGCTTCCCCCTCCCCTGCACCAGTTGCATAGTACCCTTCATTTCTGCTCCGCCCCGCTCATGTACAAATCGTGTAATTCCCTTTATACCTGCTCCTCCGCCCCTCATACACAGTCCATTATTTCCTTTATGCCTATCGCAGTCCAAGAAGTTGCCAAGATTGAGGAAGAAAGCAGGAAGCCGCTGAGTCAATGTTACACGGTCGTTTATGTAGTGCAGATCAATCATTTTTCAAAAATCTATGAACGGAAAGGTTTGTAAGTGTGTGAATGGAGTCAATATTTTGTTTTGTGGTAAGAAAATAACAGACCTTCCTCCATTGGGAAATTAATTCCCCATGAAACCTCGCTGGAAGATTAAAAATTCAAGGGCGTGTTTACGAGCGCTCTTCTTGCAGCGAATGTGATTTACCGCCAACACAATCGTATCACAGAGCAGCCTCCGAGTGAAATGAATTCTGTTTCCCTGGCCATGGCCGAAGAAATAAGGAAAGTATAAGGAAACTATTGATCGAAAACTCCTTTTCATAGGAATAAGATACTGAAGGATTATTACATGAGGTTTGTTTCATTGTCTTACTACTGTATGTAATCTTTAATGACCAGTCGTTTAATTTTGTGCCCCAGTGTGTAGATGAGCCAAGTGTAGAAGAAGAAGATTCGGAAGATTACGAGGTTTCTTCGTCTGAATATGTTCCACACGATGTTAAAACTAAAATCTTCATCCTTGTGAAGTGCATCCAAAATGGGGTTTGGTTGCTCTTGAAAAACACGGCAGCATATGAATCGGTGGAAAGAAGACGTACGACGTGGTAGCACAAAAATTGACGAGTTGCGATTGACTGACTGGCAAACTTTTGAACATTTCGTTGAAGCAAGTAGTTTTTTCGTACAGGTACGAAGATTCGAATTACTTTTTCCATGAAGAATGTAATAAGTATTTCTGTCAGGTTCAATTCACGATATGTTATGTGTAAACGAATTGAAAATTAAAGATG